>NW_011888802.1:1508293-1540796 GCF_000151845.1 Pteropus vampyrus | reverse complement strand
CATGACATGAGCTTGCTGTGCACACTCAGATTATGTTAGACATTACAAAGCCATTTTAGGAGAAAACCACTAGTCCAGCTAAAATGTTATTGAACGTGTGTGTGTGTGTGTGTGTGTGTGTGTGTGTGTGTGTATTTAAATGATCCCTAAGAATATAATATATACTTAGTATGATTTACAAGAAAATAGTGCTTAGAAAAAACTGTTTGCATTGGGAACTGTGACTTGCAGTGCACACAGCATTCATTCACAATATGTCCTAACCCAGGGCCTTGTACATTCAAGATGCTCATTCTTGGTTGAATGAATGAATGAATGAATGAATGAATACTGTTGCCCATCCTATTTAAGCTGAGAAACTCAACAGCACAATTCTGAGATTGGACAGTATACATGAAGTGACAGATGCTAACCTGCAGTTTTCTCCTTTTTGAGTACACATGTAATCTGTCATGGTCAATTATAGTTCTGGCACAGCCGACCAATGTCTGTCTGACTGGCCAGTTGCAAGTCAATTAACTTGTCTTTAATTCTATTTCTATTTTTGTAACTTGGAAATGAAAGTACAAACTGACTGCCTTCCTTAGAACCAATGTAAAGCTAAAGGAGATACCGCCAGACAGCACAGTAAAAGCCTATAAAATCGGATCATCCAGGTAAATCCATAGAGACACAAAGGAAATTGGTGGTCGTGCTGGGCAGGAGGTGGGGGCGGGAGGATTGAGGGGTGACAGCTTGATGGGCACAGATCAAAATGTTTTGTGACTACATAGAAGTAACAGTGGCCTCACACTGTGAATGTACTAAATGCCACTGAATTGTACAGTTTAAAATGGATAAAATTTCTACTAAGTAAAAAAAAATTGTATCATAACATTCATAGTTCTAAAGCATGTTTTTGCTAAATCTGCAAAAAGAGTGATATGGTGAATGTTGTCTATGTATGTGTCTCAAAAGGACAATTGTTCCATGCCTTTTAAATAAATGTCTAATGAGTGTACAAAGATAGAGTGGATATTAATAATGAATGTGGTGATAGCCTGATAAAGTTACAATGATTTCAGTCTGCACCTGAAATCAAGGCAAATTTTGTGACTTGGTTAGAAAGAATATTTCCTGGCAAGCAAGAAATTATTTATCTCTCCAATCATTAAAAATGGAAGTCACTACTATCTTTTATGTGAAAAATATTAATGAGCAAAATTAACTATGAATTATGTTCCATTTACACATATTCTCTGAAAGCAAGATTTTGTTAAAGAAAGCTCTGATGTCACAAGTACATTAGAATTTCACAAATCTTGCTCTCAGTAAGTCAACGTGTATTTAGTGAGCTCTACTATACATAGTATGTGACAAACACTAGTACCAGACTCCAAAGTTAATGACAAAAGAAAATGAGAAAACAGGTTTCATCTCCATTATTTTATTGTTTACAGAGTTGAGTTTTATCAAACAGATAGTATCAAATGGTAATACTTTTAAATTAAGCAAACAAATGCAACATAATCTTTCAGCTCTATAGCTCTTGGCAAAATACTTTGGCGTGTAGTAAAACCCTTACAGTCAACCTGAGAGGCAAGCAGAGTATGATTATTTATTGCCATACTGCAGGATTAGAAAGTTGCAAGGACACACAGTAAGTAGCAGTACAGCCAGAACTTGAATCCAGGTCTCACACCTAGGCTGGTGCTTCATAACACGTAAACACAGGGTCGGAATTGTCTGAGTTCTAACTGTGGTTCTGCCATTCGCTCGCTAGCAGGCACTGAGCGAGTCCCTCAGCCTCTCACATTTCAATGTCCTCCTCTCTTAGATGAGCTGGTTAAGGAATACTTTCTCAAAGGTGCTCTTTTTGGAGCCTGCCTCTCTATTAGCAAATGCAAGAATTGCACATGCATTAGCTAACTATCCTTTCTTGTCATTTTTTAACCCAGGTACACCATTCTCCTTAACATAGCTCAGTTTCCACATGCAGTAACACATTTTTTTAAATGCTCACGATGGAAAGTTTATGTTTGCGAAGCCACTTCAATTAAAATAGCCTGACAAAGAATTTCCTCAAACTCTTCAGCCTACAACATATGATCTTCTCAAGGTCACACCAGTCCTATCCACAGGTAGCATTCCTCCTTGCCTGCTATATTCCCTGCTGTATAAAGCACTTCAGTCTGTGCAAAGTGCTTTTCCATATCTTGTCTCACTTGACACTAGTACCAGGCAAAGGCTCAGCCTAAATCAAGCTATCTCTCCCTAAACTAACACAGCACTACACCCAGTTCTATTGTTAGCCTACAAGGATGAGACAGAGATAAGATAGGGTGGGAAACTGACCCAGTGACAGCCAATCAGAAGAGCTTTTGTCTGTGGATCTGACCAGGAGTGATTCATCAGCTACCAATCCCAGAGGCTTTCAATGGGAGAACAAAAAGTCCACTATTGCCCCAAAGGCTGTGCTTGGGTTTATTCCCTTGTGTTAACTGTTAGGTTAACTGTCAAGAGCAACTTCAGAATTCCCACAAAGCTCAAGGGAGGAGAGTCCAAAAAAGAAAAGCTACGTGTATTGCTTCTATGTTTCTACAGTTTCAGAAAGAGTAGAGACAAGCTGTTGCATAATCCAGGATAACCTGTCCCTAAAAGAATACCCCAATAAGCTCCTTTGTCTTAAATGTCGACAGAATTGTTGTAAAAAATAAATTATTATGAGAATGGCTTCAGCATTCCAATCACAGGTGGAGTAGACTTGTGTATCATTTTTTTAGGCCCTTCTGGTTCATACTATATATACATGAGTGTACAGAGACATTTTTTAACTTGTCTACTCCAAAGTACCTTTAAAATATAAATTTAAGCAAGCTCTTCCTTGCCCTTATATAAATTTAAAATTTTTTATTGCTATGGAATATGGTGTTATTACACTCTCAAGTTTTAGAATACAGAAAAACTCCAGCCACAGTTTGTACCAGAAAACACAAAGTGTGCAGAAAACCATGGCTAAGTGACATGGATAGGTAAGTGTTCCAGATAGTGGTAGATGGTGGAGAGATGAACATTTCCACCCAAAGAAATTCTCTAACCGCCCTCGTCTACAATGGACTTCTGGAGTTAGAAGGGAGTACTATTAAACAAGGGAAGCAGGGAGAAATAGGCAAAAGCAAACCCACAACAACAACAACAGTTCTTTTACAATATACTAACACTATATTTGGAGTCTGACTGCTTTCTCTAGATGTTAACCTTTTAATTATTTAATTACTTTATTTTATCATTAGGTGCGAAATGGTATAGTCAAATGATCTCTGGAAAGGTGATCAGGGGATACCAGTTCTAATTGCAACCCCAAGCTCTGACAGGATTATGAGGTGTTGTGGGCCCCAGGCCAGCCTGGTCCCAGGTCCGGCTGCGATGCAGGCTCATGGCTAGAGTTAGGACCCCGGATCTAGTATGTTAACATTAAATGCAGTAGTGCGCCTGAGCCTAGCTTATGTAAGAATGATTCAGCTTGTTGTTTCACTCGTGTATGGCAGAATGCCACTGTTGTTCTCTGGCATATATAAAGCCCAGGCAGTACCCCAATGAGGAAGCACAGTCCCTGAAATAAAGTTTTGCCTGCTGCTTCGTTCTCATGTCAGCTCCTTGTGCATTCTTTCAACTGGGCGTCCACCAGCGAAACCCCCCCTTCTCAATCAGCTCGGTGCTGACAGATGTCCTAGCCCAGTTATGTGACATTTGTTTTATCATTAGTTGTTCAGTGATTGGTTATCACATGTACAATATTTTCCAAAGGCTGCACTGGGTGCTAGCTCTGAAAGCCTGCCATGATCAAGACTCTTTTTGAAAAAACGGTACAAGCATTCCCTACATATAGATTTCAGTGATTTATATTCCATGATCTTGCTACCATGACCTTATCAGGAACTGGCAACTGACCCAAACACTGCCACCTATTACCCTTCCAGCAGCTTATGAAATAGCTTATAAGAAATGCCCAAAATGCTTCTCTATACTGGATAATAACCAATGGAACCATTATAAAAATCTCTTGGGGGCAGAGTGGGGGTGTTAAATGCCAAATATACAGAGAGGAGAGTAGGCCATTGACTAAGAGCAGGCAAGAAGGAGATACAATCACATACTCAGGCCTGAGGCTATAGAAGCCATGCCTACATATACAATATGAGTAGAGTGAAGAGGTTGGAGAATTGGTAGCAAAAAGTAGGGATCTTTTCTAAGAGGAAAAGATTCATCAATTTAACCAATAAATGTTTATTGTATACTTTATATGTGTGAAGATATAAATGAGAGTAAAACAAAATCCCTGTTCTAATGAAGTCTACTGTAAAAGCCAGACATTAATCAAATAATCACATGAATGTGGTAAGTGCTTGGAAGGTAAAATCACAGGGATTTTACAGGATGAAACAAGGAGGGGCGGCTGATTTGGTGTAGAGGAGGGATGCTCAGTGAAGACTGCCTGAGGTGGTGACATTGGAAGGAAGATCTAAAAAACTGAATAGCGATTAAGCGGAGGAAAGTAATTTGTGAAGAACTATATCATGTAGACGTTGGAAGAGTAAGGAGCAGAGGAGATTAAAATTAATCTAGAAAGCTAGAGAGAGGCCAGTTCATATCAGGTCTTGTAGGCCATTTTAGTGATTTGGGTCTTAATCCCAAGAGCAGCAGGAAGCCATCAAAGGATTCCAACAGAGAGAGACAAGCAGAGATGTATATTTAAAGTGACAACTGTGACTGTCATGTGGAATTAATGGACAAGGCTTAGAGTGGAAGGACCAGTTCAGAAGCTTCTGCGGGTATCCAGCGGAGAGATGGTGACAGCCTAGACCAGGGTACTGGTCCTGAACATGTAGGCTTCAGGATGGAAGAAACATCTAATTCATCTCTGCATCCATACATAATGTGTGGCACAATCCTGGCACCTAGAAAATACTCAGGAAATGGTTGTTGAATGAATGGAGATTGAGTCTACGAAGTCAGTGGTCAGTAATAATTTAATAAGTTTTCTCTTCCACAATGAATCTACCCTAAATGAGAGATATTTAATGCAATTTCAGGCACTGTGTTTTTCTCACTCAGAGAAGATATTTGAGGTTAAGGGAAACTTTTCGCCCCTAAATGACCCCACCAAAGGTACTTCTGTTCAAAAGGCAGATAGAATAGTGGTTAAGATCATAGGTTCTGGTATCCAAGTGCCCAAATCCATCTCCCAATTCACTAATTTCTCATTGTATTAAAATAGACATACTATTTAAACTCTCTCTGTCTTCATTACTTTATTTGTATAATGGAAGTATTAATAGTATTAAAGCCTACCTCCAAGGATTATCAGGACTATTTAATATGTTGATTATTTATCATAAGAATTGACAAATAGGAAGCACTCAATAAACACTGTTGTCGTTGTTGTTGTTCTTACCTAGACTGTGAGCTTATCAGAAGAAAGCATCCTTTATTAGAAAATAGAGCCTGTGACATATTAGATACTCAATAAACTTGTACTGTTGACTTTACATCCTAATCCATCATCCTGAATTTGAGGATTCCATTCCAGCATGTTTATTTCAGTGTCATCTTTTTTTCCATAGGTATCCTCACATCTTTTGTATCCTGAAAGAGAACATTATTCTCATCCTGTAATTATCGGTCTTTCCATCACCTTCCTCTTTTCCTGTTCCAAAAAAATTATTCAGTCTGCTTACCTTTCCCTGCACAAATCCTGCCATTTCAAAGTTAATTGCTTCTCCTTCCATTACACACCTGCCTTACTTTATTTTGCCTATTAACTTTGCGTTCTTGTAAGTAGATTATATCTATTCTGCTTGTTCCCTTTCCCTTATTAATGAACTTCCTAGCCCTGGCATCAGTTGAGAGTTATCCTTCTTCAATCCAGGCTTCTTAAACCAGTCTCCAAATTCTTTGCTGCTTAGGTGATCATTTTTGGCATCCTTCTTGCTAATTCACCTTTGTTAAGCAATTCTTATCTCTGAAAACATCCCTTTCTTACAGAATGCAGGAGGCAATTATTCCTCCAAACAATTTTTTTAACTGCTCTTTCTTTTGAATTAGTTTTACTTTCTTCTTCCTTTGAATGGCTAATAATATGCATCTTCCAGCTCGAATTGCATGTTGTCTCTACCTCTGGCCGATAGAAGAAAATAGCCTCACATTCAGGGACTCTTTGAAAAGGAATCGAATAAAAGCCCACCCAGCTCTATTTATCTGGGTACCTCTGAGTGTAGACTGGTTTCCTTCAGGAAAAACTGTATTAATTTTGTCTTTTCCAATTTTTATGTTCCACTGGCATTCCTTACCTTCCATATCGCACTACTGTGTAGGTTGATTGTTCTTCTCCTCAATTGTACCCTTAACACTGATTCTATCTCCTTATTCTGGACCTGGTTTCATAGATCATTGAAAATTATTCATCTCCATCTCCCTAACACCCTCACCCCAAATCTCTTGGATTTATTTATACAACTCTTAAACAAACTCTTTGGAATTTTGTGTGATTCAAGTGTGTTTATGTGACTCCTTTTTGTTTTGTTTTGTTTTTAACTCTTACTTGTACTTCTTTAGGGGTTGTTACTGTGGCCAGTGGCATTCCAGGGCTCTGTGTTTTGTTTGGTTGCATTTCTGCCATCATTCCTAGAGAATCAGCTTAGTTGATCACTTGGCTCAGCATTGATTATTTTCAAATTTGTCTCCTTCACAGCTGATTCAGTAGAAAAAGAGGGTGACTGGGTTGAGAATTAAATAATCTTAGGGCACAGAGAACCTTAATCTGGTTAATCTCCTCTTCAACATCTATGTCTTCCTGACTGCATTTTAAATGCTTCAAGTGACAGGAAGCTCATTGATCTATAGGCTATGCCTTTTACTTTTGGACATTCTCATGGTCCATGAAATACTTCCTAATTATTAAATGCAATCCACCTTGCTGTAATTTTCACCACTGTATACTACTTTTGCCTTCTGAAATTCAGTTCAATACATTTACTCACCATTCCCCCATTAAATCTTTCAGGTATTTAACAATAGGGGTCCTAAATCTTTGACTACTGCTTTTTTTCTAGGCCAATTATCTCAAATTCCTTCAACCATTGATCAAGTATATTGGCCTCCATCTTCCTTATACTCTGCTATAGAGTTTTCATGCCAATGTCCCTACTGGTCCCTTCTGACCTGGAACCAAGTACTATGTTCCCCAAGGATCTGACCAGCTCAGAGCATGATATAAGGATGACCATTTTGTTATATTAATTAGTCTGAGACTGCATTAGCTTTCAAACATCCTTACTTTATAGGGACTCATAAAGTATTCTATTTCTAATTTTGATCTGAATTATTCCTGAACCAGATATCTCCTGATCTAGAATAGCACAGTTAAGTTTTAGAACCTAAATGTAAGGCTTTGCACTTAGATGTATTAAACTGTATTTTGTGAATCATGGGCCCTTATTTCAACTTTTCTCTTTATTTTTAAATGCCAGCTCTAACACTTAGTATAGGGATTCTGCCTTCACTTTACTTCAGCTATAAGTTTGGTAAGTACTCTTCCTATATCATAATGCAAATCACTGGCAAAAACATCAAAGAGTCAGAGACAAGAACACTAACCAGAGAGCCCCATGTGCAGTTGATATCAATGAAACAACCATCACTCTTTAGGTCCATCACTACCCAAGAGCCACAACTCTCTGGAACACATGGTACTGCCCACATTTCTTCAAGGGATATACAAAGATACCATGCACATCATGATGATGAAAACAACTAACGTGTATTGTGAGTCTATTTGTGCCAGGTGTTTTTCTAAGAAGTTTATATGCATTAGCTCATTTAGTCTTTGTAATAACTATGAAGTGGGCCATGTTATTATTCCCATTTTACACATAAAGAAACTAGGACACAGAGCAATTAAGATGCTTGTTCAGACAGCGGTGGCATGGGGATTTCAACTTAGCCCTCAAAGACTCCAGAGCCTAAACTCTTAATCCCTCATTGAGATTGTCAAATGACATTCAAAAATATAAAATTTTTATGAGTCTCTCGATCAACAAACCTAGTGCTTTCCGAAATAAGAAATGCAGCTGATTTAATGTGGATTCTAAGTGAAAGTCTATGTGGCTTTTAGTGATCACAACTTCTTTCTAAGTCCTCACAAAGCATGTGTTCAACAATCCAAAGCTATCATCGTAGCAGGATCAGAAAACAAGATCACACTTCTAAAACCTCAGGATTCATATTCGTTCCACCTCCATATGTTTCACATGACACATGCAGTTTAGTTACTACTGTCACAGCTTGTTGACTGTGATTCAGAGACTGTATGACCTTGGCTGCCCTCAGAAGTAATAGACCAATTTAAACATTTAGCCTATCACTATTTTAATCAGTCCACCTTTCCTGAGCCTCAGTTCTCTCTTAACAGCTGTGATCCTCAGCTGAAGAATATACCCCAATTTGAGAAAAAAATAGAGGTTGAGTATTTCTAGTCTCCTGCTTTCATCTAAAAACCTTATAGTATCTTTTTCTCATAGTAAGCCTTTCTCTTTTTTCCTGGGAATTATAGTGAAGAATATCAGTGTAGCAGAGTATTGACTTTCCTGCTCAAAATATGGCTCAAGGGAAGATGTTATCAAAGCATATAACATGCTAGGATGTTTCATGGACAGAATATAATTCTACTCAAATATCTGCTTTCATAGTCCCTGTAAGGAGAAAATAACGCTGTGTGCAGCCCAGCTATACTGAGACAGTTCACACCAGACAGGCTGACTGGAGTGGTGTGGCCAAGCAACCAGAACCCATGGACAGTGATACAGAGCCCAAGGGAGTCAGGAAAGTTGAGGGGTCACAGTCCCTGGCAAAGGAAAGAACGAGAACTAAAGAAAGAAGGAAATATGAGAAGATAAAGACCAAAGAAAAGAGAAGAAGAAATGGGGAGAAAGTGATCTCTGTGGGCTGGGGTAATTAGCATGGGTCATGGTATCTTTCAACAGTCAGCTAGCTTACCTTTCCAGCTCCAACTCTTAACATTTTCCTCCCATGACCCCAGTATACATCACACCCAAATGTCACCTCAGGCTGAACATTCTAGGCAGCACATCATGACATCATGACCCTTTGCCTTTATTCACAATAGAGAACTTGGTACTATACCTAGAATATAGCAGTTGTATGGCCTTTATTGTTAGTTGTTTTCTCTGTGCCTCAGTGACACTCGACAGAAGGAAAAACTCACTTTTTAGATACAGACTAGCTTTAAGGGCCTTGCAGGAATGGCTGGGATATGAAAATCCAACACTGACCTTGGAATGACCTTGAGCAGTGGTATGAGTTAATAGACTAAGCTGAATCAGACAGCTTTGATAAAGCTTCTTGATATTTATTTCATGTTTAGTATGTATATTCCAAAAAATATGCCTCTATGAGCATTTGACTACAAACAAATTACACACACACACACACACACACACACACACACACACACACACACTTTTAATCCAAACTGTAGTGCTCATGGTGGATGCACGGACCACTTCTCTTGCCATGCATCCCCTTTTCCCCCTAATTCATTTCCAAAGAAAATTTCCATAGAAAATTTATAAAAATGTATTTTTTTAAAACAACTCTTTCGAAAAAGAACTGGATTGGCAGGAATCTAGAGCACAAGTTAAGCATTGGGCTTAACCTCTCAAATAATGGTCAATGAGGGAATGTAACTCACGGTTTAGAGAAAAGTATTGAGAAGAGCGTTGTTCACATACTGCTACTAAAACAACAGAAGTCGTTTTTGTCTCTAGATGTTTCAGGACAAATTGGATCCAAAAGAAATAAAGAGGGGGAATGTTTTTCCTGGCTACTTCTCTTGTGGCTCTCAGCATCCTGGCTTGGTGGGGGTAGAATCACGTGACAATCTTTTTGAGATGGAGAACATGGGAATAGCCCTTTCTCAGATTGTGCTTGCAATCAATCTATAAATTCCAGCCAAGCCAGATTTCATTCTCTCTCTCCAAAACTGTTGCCAGGCATTAAAACCAAAAGAATTATACTGCATAGACTTTTTAAAGAAATCAATTACAAACTCTTTTTATTAGCCAAATAAGTTCAACTACCGACATATTTTATGTGAAACATATATAAAAACCCATGGTGGTTTTACATGATGTTTACCGGTCAAGCTTCTTTATGCACCAAGGTAGAATATGATGAATGAAACACAAGTTTTCACAATACCCTGCATTTTTTCTCATGCTTCCTCTGTGAAAGATTGTGAATGCTAAAGACCAACGATGGGGGACCAGCAGCCAAGACAGAATTCAGGGCCATTCTCACTGACAACACTGTGGAGTTACTGAGGGAACGGCAAGATGAAGCTTTCAGCTTTTTTCAGTGTCTAGGAGAAAATATTTAGAAGTAGATTGTGCTTGTAGAAAGTTTTGTTAGCTTCAAAATTAAGAGTCATGATGCAATTAAGCTGAAGGAAAGAAATTGCATCTGAGATCCCTAAAGGGTGAAGCTAAATTTTCAGATTTACTAATCAGAAAGTGAAACTGCTTTAGAGACACAGGTCTCTGAAGAATTGTGTTATGTACAAAATTATCCCACATTCTTCATCAAGTTCCTATTAGTTACAAGTGCCTGAAAAATTTGGCCAAACTAATAAAAATGATTGACTATAATAGGTTTCCATATATGGGAATTCCAGGTCATGGGCAATATTAGACCAATATTAGTAAAAAAGTTCCTAGATCTTCTGCAGGAAACCCCTCCATGTCTAAATAGAAGGAAAATCAGCGTCAGAGGGGTAGGTGATACCCCATGACTGGGAATGAAGAACTTCTTGTTCCCCTCCACAGGGCAAGGAGTTCATATACAAAATATAATAACCACATGTTTCCTGAGATTCTCTTCAACAAACACTAATAAGCATCTAAAACAGAACACGTCCAAAGCTAACTTCATCACCTTTCTTGCCTATCCTGCTCCTCGTCTCATGTCCTCTGCCTCAGTAGAGATCCACACATTTTATCCAACCTAGAAACCTCTTTCTTTCTGAACTTATTGTATCCAGTTTTCACCAAGTCCTACTAATTCTACATCCCAAACTTCTCTTGCAACTATCCATATCTTTTTCTTTTTTTCATTGCAGCTACCCTCGTTCAAATCAAAATTCTCTTCAGTTCATATCACTGAAATGGTCTTTCAGTGGGTCTCCCTGTCTCTTGTCACAACTTCCCCATGTCTACCCTCAATTCATAATGCCTTCCTCAGCCAACATGATTCTGGGAAAATATAACCATTCAAAAGAATTCCTTACCACTTATAGACACTGGTCTGGGAATTCCAGAAGCCAAAATTAGATATTGCCTCTAAATGATAAATTGCTAAATTACAATTCTGATTAAAATAGCAACCTCACTAAAGCTCTTATGGAAAAGGTAATGATTGGAAAAGTAAGGCATCTTTACAGTTGGAATAAGACTGGCTATTTGCAAAAGTTCTGAGGCCTTAAAGAACCCTCTGAGCCATATTTAAATGCTTCTTACTTAATAATTTCCTTCAACATTATCTCTTCATTATTAGTGATTGGGTGACCAGCACTAGACCTCAATGTGGCCTGAAAGATAAAGTGTGTCATCCAGGTAAAGAAGAAAGAGTTATTCCCAATAGAATAACAAAGAGTCTCTAATTTATTTTTTTAAAAATCTGGGGAGAAGTATATCATACATTTTGAAGATGTTGGACCAAAGAGGACAGAACATAATTTTAGACTGGGTGGCAACCACCATTGACAGAGGTGCAGTCGTCACTGTGTCTGCTCTCAGTGTGTTCACCTAAGCAGCTGACCGTAGTTATAAACTAGTCACTGGGCCAGCTAACTCAAACTCAGATCAAACACAGGATCACACTAGGTGACATCAGAACGCTAGAAAATCTTTATTTTTATGTGGAGGGAGGACAGTAAACTTTAGGAACAGTAAACTCCTTTGGAATATTCAACTCACTTTTTTCCCAAACCCTCAACAAGGCCCAAAAGACCACCTTTTCTTTTACCACCAGGAAAAGATTGGGGAGAAAAGCGGTTCAGTCTTTAAAATGTGCTTAATATCTGGGTTTAGTCAGCTGGGACTGTTGATTGTAGAGGATCCAATTAAAATGGAGAAGAGAGGAAGTAGGAAGAAATGTGAATATTATCATAATAATAGGCAGAGTGCCTAATTTGGAAATTTGGTCTCAGAAAATGATCTGACCTGCAGGGATAGAGGTATTAGGTTGACAGCTTTATGTGATAGAGTCTCCATTTGTGACAGAAGCCTGACTAAGCGCCTCACTGGAGAGTCATGGCATCTATCTCCCCGGACATGAGATTCAAGTCTATTCTCAGGCCCAAAGTAGCATGAATAAAAGACAGGCTGTGTAGCTCTGGGGAATAGCTTTCTTTCTCCACCGTACAGTTATACCGTGAATCTCATTCCTGTCCTTTACTTACGTGAAGAGAAAATCCTGAAAATTGTGATTTCCTTCAGATACTGCCTCTAAAGTAACACTCAGACCTGGGGTCTCAGAATGAAATTTGTCCTGGGTCCACTTGACAGGGGTCAATGATCTAATCTCGTTTGTCCTTGCAGTGAGTATAATGAGACTCAAACACATCCCGTGATCATTCCCCCCCCAGTTTCTCAGTGTTTAGATGAAATGGACACCTTCAACAGCTGCTAGAATCCCCACAACGGCCTTTAGCCCTTGAAGTAATAATGGCTTAGTGGAATTCATTGATTCAACTCCTCTCTCTTCAAGAGTGCATGAAGCATACTACTTTCTGGGGGAAACTGAAGAGACTAGTGTAATTAAAAAGCATCTAAATGCTTCTTATCAGATTAATTGCCAATTTGGCCTGGCTTAGAGGTGATATATGTAGGCACTAGGTGAAAGGAGAGTGCTGTGGGATAGAAGTCTTTTTCAGGGGTTACCCTGAAATACTGAGGAATATAGAATAATCTTATGTGGACATTGCATTTTCCACTTTACCGAGAAGAACAGGTCCAAGGGCATGAATTTCTTCGATTCCTGGGAAGTGGCTACTTCCCAGGAATTTCCCAGATTCCTGGGATCTGGTTTCATGGGCAAGAACTTGGAAAGAAGAGTATTGGGAGTTGGTGATAAGACACTTTAAGAAAGGGATGTGTGAATGGACTTCTCAGAATGGGACCAGGCCTGCAAATACAATAGATCATGGCAAGTCTCTCCAGGATACCCTCTCTGCAGGAAAAGATCTGGTTAATATAGAATAGCTAAGTATTAATGTACTGACCTCTTTTGTCCTTAACAGTGGACATAGTGAGACTCAGATACCTCCTCTGGTCATTTACCCAGTTTCTCAGTATAGATAAGACAGTCCATTTGATGGAGATTGATCATCCTCCTTCCCCAGGCAGCCCAATGCTTTCTCAATGGAATAACAATAAAGGAGTCCATAGTGAGCTCTCCCACATATCTATCCCATCACCATGGCTGTCTAGGCTGCTTCTATAGCCACATGCCCAATTCGACACTAGTAAAGTATTTGAGATCTCTTGCTATAGTTCAAAAAGACCAGGCAAAAACCAACAAGTGAAAGATCTATTTCTCTAACCCCTAAACTGCAACAATTTGTTCTTGTTGAAATAGAGACTAGTTTTTCATGTTATATTTTTAGAAGATCTTTTCTTTCTTTCTACTCTTTCTCTTCACTCCCATCCTACTGAATATAGAGAATGTTCAGTGTTGTTCTGTATGATGTAATCAGTGTTGTTCCATATGATGAAAGAATGATACTGTTCCGTGATAGATCTGGAAGCAGAATGAAATATGATTTTTGCCTCAATGAGCAGTTGATGGTGTTAGAGAGATAAAACTAACACCAGAAAAAGAACATCACAATAAACAAGTACAAGGATTCAGGAAGGACTCTGGTGAAATAATCACTTCTAAAAGGAAAGGTTACTGAGGATTCAAGAAATCTAGAAAGGAACAAGAGAAAGATGCAACAACCTGAGCTCAATGGAGCTGGACGGAATGGACAGAATAAAGCTGGACAGCATGCCATAATGGGTGAAGTTGCAAGTAGTTACTCAAGAGAGAATGCATAAGTGATCATGCACAGAACCAAACTTGGTGGAGACTCAACTCTAAGACCCAGAAAACCCCTGATCCTTTCTTTGTGCAGGAAGAATATTTGCAAATCATCATTCTGTCTGAAACATCTTTTCAATAGACTTTGAAAATGCATTCTTTTCTTTTCTGCATTTTAATACTATATAATCTATTTTAAGTTCTCTAGATTCCTAAGGAAACTGTCTTGTCACTCTCAGCTGCTAATACTCTTTCATGAAGAGAAGGTTTTATTCAAACCTGATAAAAATGCAAAAGAGCAAACAAGAATGTTCTGCTTTCCATTGCATTTCCTTTCATCCAAAATTCTTAAAGCACTTTAAAAATATTAATTATATCTCTAAAGAGCTGTAATATAATATGACTGTACCACCATCTTTTCTTTGTAACCAGTGAGAATAAAACATAGACCACTATAACTATTGACTCCAGTGAATGAGGTCCCAGGATCCAGGCTAAGAGCCAATACATCTCTCTACCAACCAGGGCATGCGAAGGGATAGAAACTAGGGACATAGGTCTTGCTAATTAAAAGAAGCAAGTTCTATTATCTTTCTTAGAATATAAAAGAGTTATTTATATTCAATATTTTCAATATCTGTGAAATAGGCATATTAATGACTTCGAATGACTGTGAGATGTGTGTATATCACTTAGACACCTTGAGAGAGGGCAGAAAAGAAAACTTTCCTATTTTCCAAAGTTATTTTTCTTTTGCTGACAAGCATGTTTACCAACAAGACAAATTTTGGCAAGGTATATATTTTTCCAAATAAAAAGGAAATGAGCTTCATTTGCCTGAAATACAAATTGTCTCTTTTGCCATTATCTCTATCTGTAATTTTAAGTCAGCTCACACCTTCTAATTTCCTGGAGTAATGATGGGAGATTTAAAATTCCAACTCCTTCATGGAAAGGCTCCCTGAGCATTTTAGTCCAACTTTGTTTACTATATTTTCTTGAATTTCCAGAACGATGTTTCACGATTGGCATTAGGCGTCAGAGAAGGTAGACTAAGCTATAGCAGCATTTCCTCCCCGCAACCACAGTGTTAAATTATAAGCAAACAAGCTCATTTTAAAACAAAGAGCTCTGCAAAAGTGACCACCTAATTAAGGACATTCAAATCCTTTGATGCCTTAGCTAATTCACCTGCCCCCTTTTTTGACCTAAAATAAGCCGTCTAATCCAAAACATGAGATTTTTTTTTCCCCTAGGCCAATGAAGCCACAATTTGTCACTCAGGTCATTTAGAGCTACATATTACCATAAGTCTCCCTAATGTAGTGCAAAGTCACGGTTATGACATTTAGGGTTTCTGGGTAGCCAATTTTAATGAGGAATAAATAATTTTTCCTGTTCAGCTAATACCTGTTGGTGTAAAAAGGTAGTGCAAATGTCACTGCTCCATTTCTTTATTGCAGAAAAAGAATAATGTGCAACATCTGCTTTGAATATGTGCCCGGGGGAAAAGGCTTGGGGTCTCTTGTAATCAGAATGATCTGTGAGAGTTGAGAGACCACTCAAAGGCCTCTGTGTCTCCAACAGTCAGTGTCATTGGGGGAAAAAAAAAAAAAACCCAGGAAGTTCTGGGCATAAAAGACTGCACCATCATGGCTACGTACATGTGTATACGCTTCTGCTCCAAAAGGTTGAAAAGCATCCAGGACGGGAAACAAACACACAAATGTGTTTATTGCCACTCTTTAATAAACAGAAGCAGTAAGAGGAGCCTTTGGGGACAGGTTTGGTTCCTTCCGGCTCTAGCTTTGTCCACAGAGCTGGTGGGAGCCCAGGTGACATGGTCATAAATAGACAAATATACAATCTAGCCTCTGTAAAGTACCCCAAGCCATGTCTTAGCCAAGTTGCCTTTGTGCTGTGCTTATCACCTGTGATGCCAAGGGGCACGGGGTCAAAATCTGATGTCCCCCCCGCAACCTGCACAAACCAGCTTGCTTCCAATGGAGATTGGCCTTTTCCCATTTATCAGAAGGCCGAAGGTTTGTTTTGATTTCTTGGCTTCTTACTTTGTTGAGATGTCTGGATATTTATTTTTCTTCCTTTTGAGAACATATTCCCAGACTCCTCTAGATTCAGAAACAGAAAAATAAACTCAGCTAAAAAATGAAGGAACATAACGTGACACTCTCTGGGCTCTTGACATCTGCTTTTTTCTGTGTTTTTAATTTAGTCATTCCTCTGTACAAATTTATTATGGACCGATGCTTAAAGTAAATAAATAAAAATAGGGCCTTCTTTTAAATACTAAGTCACCTACTATAATGCCCAGCTCTCTTTAGGAAAAATATATGTTATACACATGAGGAATATGAAGACAAAACTTTATGCTTTTTTATGTTTTTATGTATAAAAACAAAGAAGCAATCAGTTGTTTAAGTTGATAAGGTATTATCAAGGAAAAAAATGAAAAGAGCTTTGTTCTCTTGTCTTTACTTTGGATTCCATTGTTAATTGAGAACCTGTGTTAGTTAGGGTTATCTAGATTAGGTCGTATTAAATACATAAAAATAATAAACTCTAAATCTCAGTGTCTTAGAACAATAAGTTTACTTATTTGTCTTATGTGGTATGCATGCATTCATGCATGTATGTTTGTATATATGTATGATATCATATTTGTGGTTCAGATGGCTGCCCTGGATGGCTCATCAAGATACCAGCCTAACTCCCTTACTTACCCCTGTGCTATAAGTCTCTATAACACTTGCATCTGTTTGGTGTTATAGAGACAGATCTCAATGCCACTGGTTCCACACTAAATCTTTTCTTGGGTAGTGATGATCAAATGAAGAACTTTTCTTTTAAGGCCATCAATTGAAAGTCTTTCATAAAAACTTAATTTCAAAAGTAAATGGGGAAGGGATGCCTGAGGGGAATACTAATTATCTCATAAAAATATCATTTATGCTCTGAATATCTGTGAATTTATCATGAGATCTTTTATTTATATGTGATCAGTGCAAAACACTGACCACTCCTTTGAGTTATATTTTTCTTTGGATCCTGTTAGTTTTTATTTTATTTTTTTCTGACAGGGTATGTATATATATGATATATGTATACATATATATACATACACATATGTATATGCATGTATGTGTGTATATCTATGTTATATATTTATTGGTATATTCCATAATGTATAATGTTATATGTAACTATACATTCCTAACATGAGGAAAATATAGCATGTCACAATCCTAGCTTCCCAAAGTTTCTCTTAATTTTTATTTATCTCTATTTTATGTGTTTATCATTTTTTTAAAAAAAAAAATCGTGCTCTACTTAAACAGCCTTAAATCTCATGACCTCTTTACATAAATAAATGTATAATTTTCTTCTGAAAAAAAGTACCTGATAAAGTAAAAATGAGCAGAACAGTGGAGAAATGAAAATATGACACGATTGCAGTCCCATATTGAGTTGGGCTGCATATCTTTTGAGAAGTCCATGTAAAATGCCAAAACTCCATTTCAGAGATGTCTTTTACATTTGAAATCTGTGCCTGGCTGGGCTGAGAAGGGTCCGTGGACAAGCATATGGACTTTTTCTCTTTATCATCATCCAGGCACTATACCAGCTCCCTTAAAGTTAATCCACAAATGTTTTTTTGTTGGTTTTTATTTTTTCTCTGCAGGGATAACAACATACTATAGGGAGCAGACCATGAGCTCTGAAGTAAGAAAGGTCAGGGTTCAAAACTCCAATCCACCTCTGAGATATTGGCCAATTACTCAACCACAGACTATTTCTTCACGCTCAGCATAGTAGTAGCTATTATGATCCAAAGGCACATTCATGGACCTTATAACTCTTAAACTGAAGCCTTATTATTTAACTTTGAGAACATCTTTATATACTTTCTGGAGCTCAAGCCCAGGTATTTCTACACCAACTGAGACTATGCTTTCTCCACACCAATTTGAAGAATGAATTTTCAGAAGCCTCGCTGAGGTGATCATAGGCACTTTGGTATCAGCCACGTGACATTGGACAAACTGTGGGAAACTGATTTGAAAGACAATTAGGACAATAAAGGAAGGCAAAGATAGACATGTTTATTTCCTTTTAATTAGCAATCAACTTCCTTATAAAAAAGAAGATGTTTGACTGATTCCCAGGTAGAAATGGAATTATCTCATCTACCCAGATCTACCCAGATCTAGTCTATTCCAACCTAACCTGGTGTTACACTACCAATACTGACATATTTACACCTAAGTAAGTTTCATCCTGAAAGAAGACCCCATCATGACTGTAACTGTAACTTCTGTGCCTAAACCTACTTCTCTAGAAAGTCTCCAGAATGAGGTGGGCTATCCTATCATAGAATGATATTCAAGGCTGCAGTGGGTGAAGGAAGGAATCTTGAATAAATGTAGGATGGAGCTCTCTTCAGTTTATAGGAGAACTGAGCATAAAAATTAATGGCCACAGGCCCTTTGGGGAAAGAACTAAGGTAAAATGACTATATAATTGCTTCGCTGGTACGAGGTCTTTTTACTGGGACTCAGCCTCTCCTTCAGTTGGTGGTTCACATTGAGAACCGGGATAAGTCTGAAAATTAAGGGATCTTGACTTTGTTAGGAGTGAGTGCTCTCAGCCTCCTGGTCTCTTATACTTTTTTTTTTTTGATTGCATGATTGAGTAATACCCTTGTTTGCTGCCCATCTACACTGCCTCTAGAAAACACATAGTATTGTTTTAATCATTTCCAAAGCTCTCTGCCTCTGGGTGCCACTTTGACCTTGATGCTCATTTTGAAAATTGCAATCATTTTACTGCTGACAGTCAACCACAGCCACTTGGCTTTTATTATACTGGGATATATTTTTATCCTCACTGCTATCAGAAAGTCCTTTTCTGTAACAGCATCTCCTACCATCAGCCATGGTTTTTAGAAGACAATCATCTCTGACTTTTTTGACAATACTGGTGTCCTTCTTTCTAGTGTCCTCTGGACCCTCCCATGGAACATAACAAGCCAGTGGGTTTTCTGTTCTTATATAGTATATCCACTCTTTCACCCCTACCTTTCAACAGCTGTCTGCAATGGCAGTTCTGGCATTTCTACTTGACTTAGTGTGTACCATTACTTTTACAAGGCTTTTAAGAGCCATTCTTCTTGTGATTTAGCAACATCTCTCAGAGATTTTGCTAGGGTGTTTAATCCATACAATGGAAGAGTGCTCCTATGTTGATACACTCTCCCTTACACATCTTTATATTCCCCCTTCATTAATCCAAGTCCTTCAGCATTTAAATTTACTTGGATTTTGATTAGCAGGTCTAACTCTTTCTAATTTTCATTCCAGGACAGATTGGATGTTGCATGCTATCTTGGAGGGCAGAGGCTTTGGCATTTTCTGTAAGCAATGAGGGAAGTGTTAGCTTTTAGCAGGGAGGAGTGAACTAGTCCTAGAATGTGCAGGGGACTCTTGGGATTCAAAGTTCTTTGAGAGTTATCAACAGATAGATTTTCCTATCCCAGGTATTAGACTTCCTTTCTTCACAATCAGAGCACTGACCTTGGCATAGGAGACTTGGTCCAGGTAAGAATACAACTTCTCTAGAGCTATACTACTCTTTTAATTAAGTCCTGAATCTAATCCTTAGCTTTTTTTTTTTTTTTCCCCCTTAGTTATAAAAGATGGTAGTCTCTTCGTAAGCTGCCAAGGAGGCCACCTGGCTTTTAGGCTTCACCTTGACTGCATGGTTAATCATCCTTAGCTGTTCATTGTCTTTCTTCAATGCATCAATAGCTACTGGCAAGAGAAATCTGATTCTATAATCTGTATCATCACTTCTTTCCCCCAAACCTCCCATATGCATGAGATATGACACACACTAGTTGATTGAGTATCTTCTTCCTCTGGTACCCTCTCCCAGTTCACAACAAGGGAAAGTTTTAAAAATTATACTATCACATGTCAATGTATATCGGTGCTCCAAACACCATCTGTGATCAAGTCCACATTGCCAGTCAGCCAGTAATAAATCTACCTCCAAAATCTGCTCAAACTTTGCTCTTAAGATTACTTCAAGTCTTGGTTTTCTGGTATGTAGATACTTATGCAGAGAATTTATACAGAGGGTTTATTGGAAGAGCCCTTGGGAATAACGTATAAGGGAGAAAGAGAGGGAGGTTTGGGGAGAAGAGGAAGTTGAACTAGGATGGTTTCAGCAGAGGCTTCAATCAATTCTGGGAGTAGCTTGAGAGCTGGGCATTTCAAAAATAATCCTCCCTCACTGGAAACTTTATTACTGGATAATAATGGGTAGAACTGGGCAAATCGATAAGGAAGTAGGAGACTTGAACACACTAAAACAACTAGATCTAACAGACACTTTTTGAGCTATAAAACATTTATAGAACTTCTCCTTTAGTTTATCTAGGAACACTTTCCAAGATAAACCACATGATAGGTTATGAAACAAGCTTCGATACATTTAAAAGAAGAGAAATAATATAAATCATGTTCTCTAATCACAATGAAATTAGAAATCAATAACAGAAAGAAGTTACGAAAACACACAAATGTGGAAATAAACAACACAATTCTAAATAAACAATGTGTCAAAGATGAAATCTAACAGAAAATTTAAAAACACTTTGAAATGAATTAAAAGGAAGAAAGAGTATACCAAAATCTTATGGGATGCAGTTAACACAGTGCTTAGAAAGAAATATATACTCATAAATGTTTAAACTAAAAAAAGAAGAAAGACCTCAAAGCAGTAACCTATTCTTCCATTTTAGGACACAAGAAAAAAAGAGCAAACTAAATTTAAAGCAAGCAGAAGGAAGGAAATTTTAGTGAAAATTAATGAAACAGAACAAAAATACAATAAGAAAATTATTAAAATTAAAAGCTAGTTCTTTGAAAAGGTCAATTGACAAACTTTTAGCTAAATTGATCAAGATAAAAAGAGTACATTCAAATCACTAGAGTCAGAAATGAAAAAAGATCTTGATATCAATCTCACAGAAATGAAAAGGATTATAGAGGAATACTTAATATATAGAGGAATAATTAATGGTATACCAATAAATTTAAAAACTTTGATAAACCGGACCAAGTCCTAGAAAGACACAAACTACCAAAAATGACTCAATAAGAAATAGACATTCGGAATGGACCTATAACCAGCAGAGAGATTGAATTGGTAATTAGAAAACTACCCACCAAGAAAAGCTCAGAGACAGATGGCCTCACTAGTTAATTCTACCATTCATTTAAGGAAGAATTAATATCAATTATTTACAAATTCTTCAAAAAAGAAATAGAAGAGAACACTTTCTAACTCATTTTATGAGGCTAGTATTACCCTGATACCAAACCAAAGATACTATAGACACATACCTCTTATGAATCATGAACACAGAAATCCTCAGAAAAATACTAGCAAGCCAAATCCGACATATAAAGAAAATCTTATCCACTATAACCAGATGGAATTTGTACCAGGAATGCAAGATTTACATCTGAAAATCAATTAATGTAATACATCATATTAATAGAATTAAAAACAAAAACTACATAATCATTTCAATAGATAAGGAAAAAGCATTTGACAAAATCCAACACCATTTTACAATATAAACACTCAACAAACAGACATAGAATGGAACTGCCTCAATCTGATAAAAGGTATATATGAAAAATCCAGAGTTAACACCATGCTTAATGGTAAAAGACTGGTTGCTTTCCCCTAAGATCATGAAGAAAGCAAGAATGTCCACTCTTGCCACTTTCATTCAACATTGCTCTTGTGGTTCTAGCCAAAGCAATTTGGCAAGGAAAAGAAATAAAGACATCCAGTTTGGAAATGAACAAGTATAAATACTTCTATTTGCAGAAGACATGATCTTGTACATAGAAAGTTCTAAAGAATCCACTGAAAAACTTGGAGAACTAACAAATGAGTTTAGTAAGTTTACAGGATACAATTGTATTTCTATTCACTAGCAATGAATGATTCAAAAATGAAATTAAAAAACAATTCTACCCAATACTTTTAACAAAAAAATTTTATTATAGTTGTTTTTAAAATTCATTTACAATAATGTCAAAAAGAATAAAATATTTAGGAATAAATTTAATAAAAGAAGTTCAGAACTTATACTTGGAAAACTACAAAATATTGTTGAAAGAAATTAATAAAGATTAAATAAATAGAAAAACATCCCATGTTCATGGAAGATACTAATATAATTAAGATGGCAGTACTCCCCAAGTTTATCTAGAGATTCAATGCAATTTCTCTCAGAATAACCAGCTGGATTTTTGTGGAAGTTGAAAAGCTGATTCTAAAATTTTTGTGCAATTGTGAAGGACCTAGAATAGTCAAAGCAGTTTTTAAACACAGAATAAAGCTGGAGGACCCACACTTATTAACATCAGAAGTTACTACAAAGCAACAGTAATCAAAATAGTGTGGTACTGTCACAAGACAGACATAGATCAATGGACTAGAATTGACCAAGAGTCCAGAAATAAAGCCATTACTTAAGGTCAACTGAAGAGTGGCAAGACTAGGTAAGAAAGTGAAAAAAAAAATCTGGACTATATGTTTCAAAATAGGTCGGGCAACACCTCACAATAGGAAACAATAAGATGTTTCACCGTCGTGACCAGCTCTGGGCTCAGCTTCATCTGTTTGGAATTCCAAGACATTCTAAGATGGCAAAGAGTTCCAACTGTGGCTAGAGTTGGGACACTCTTTCTATGTGGCCAGCACACAGGCCTTATCGCCATCAAGATACTAGTTATTTTGGTTTTATAGCGGCAAAGAATAAGTGCTTCCCAACTGGCTTTCTGGGTTATGAAAAAACAATTCTCCCCACTTTGGTGTCAGTGTATATGAAGTACTGACTCCTTGAAGAAAGGACTAAAAGGTATAGCTTGGCTTCCTAGGGTAAAAGAAAGAACCAAGCTCATTATTTCCGCGGTGAAGTTAGCTAAGTCCTAATCAACAATAAGAAAACATTCTCCCCTTCAGCATTGTGGCCTTGGCTTCATTTTAGCCTCAGGAAAACTTTATCTTTCTAGAAACTGAGTGCAGCCTTACAGTCCCTCAGCTGAGCTTCTGCATCAGAAAAGTTACCCATGTTAATAAAAAAAAAAAAAAGAGCTATCTTTCTTGTACTGTTAAATGTGGTTGTTTTTAACACATAATATTTAGGAAATAAGATAAAAAGAAGAATCAAATCATGCAGAAAGTGATTTTTACTTAAAACTCTCAATATTCATAGCACTTTCCCTAGAAGAGTTTAATTCCAAATGCCGCTTAGTTATTTTCCAAGGTAGAAAATTACAGCAGACTGTCTGAGGAGAAAAAGAGAACAAATTACATTAATATATCGATGTCCCTTCCCATACTTCTGCCTGCCTTCCTCCTATAAGTGCATCTTTGCCTGAAAGCTAAGAGGAGAAGTACATTTGTGGCTAAAGGATACTCTTATAGTCTCAATAAGCATTCTTTACATTTTTTACATTTTAAATACATCAGGTTGGTGGGGGGAGCAGTGGGGAGGGGACCAAAGAAAGAGCTGCCCTTTATTATATAGTGTAAATAATAATGGACAAGAAATACCAAAAAGAAGATTTCCATGTCATTTTTGACCTTATTTCTCCATTGAGCTGTCAATTCGAGTCTCATGACCAATTCGCAGACCATATACAGTGGGTGGAAGTCACCCAGAGAAAGAGGAAAGGTGGATCCAGAACTTCCACAATTTAAAATGCTCTCAAATCAACAGATAGACTTTGCAGAAATGGCTGGAGGTTGTTAACGCCTTACCAGTTAGCATTTTAGAAAAGTCATGGAGACTCTGTAAGAGTCTTAAATTGAACATGGCCAGTAACTAACAAACAATCTCAGGTATCTTTAAAATATCATCAAATGATCCATGTGTAAAACCTAAAGAGATCACAAGAACAAAATCATAGACAGACCAAGGGAGAAGTCTTGACTCTCACTCTGTCTGGCCTCTAGGAAGCAGAAAATGATAGAAATATTTTGGCTCCAGAAAGTCCCTAACCTAAGCTTTGCAAATAAAATCTTAGTATGTACTAGATTTTAAAATCTTTGTATGTACTAGATTTTATGGTGACAAAGAACTGCTATAGGTGAGTTGATAGAGCCTTGAATCCCACGGTGGGCACAAAACAATGGCCCTGAGGGCTGACTGAGAAGATTCTGTTCACCCTGGGGAATGTGCATTCAGCATATCTCTCCCTTCTCTCTATTCCAAGATTGGATATGAGACACTATTGTGACAGGTTCATTCATAAGCTCCCAAATACCATAGCCTGGTGCTCCCAACTAACTTCTCAGAAACTGATTTATTTCTCATCACCCCCAAACCCCAACCACACTGGGCCAAGGTGAGTGGCTACCACCAATGCCTGGGAGCCAAATGCATGTTGATTGATGCTTTTGCAGACTCTACGCACCCTACTGACCCAGGCCTTTGAAGAGAGAGTGAAAGAGGACAGAGAAGTAGATCTCTCTTGGGTCATCAGAGGTCTTAGGTTCCTGGAGACAAAATGAGGGGAGTAAAGAAAAATGCTTGAGTATATTTAAGCCAAGAACAGCTTATAAGATAGGTTGGTCAAGAGCACCCATTCTAGAGACAGACTCTTCTGAGTTTGAACCTTCGTTGGGCAGTCTATGAGATCTGTGACCAGAGCGCCCCCATATCCAGCTTCTCTGAACTATAGTCACTTAGATACAAAATGGTATTGGGGGGTGGCAAGTAATGGAACATACTTCATGAAGCTCTTTTGAGTATTTAATGAGACATTGCATGTGAAGAGCACAGCACATGGCATGGCCTTTAGAAGATGTTCAATAATTGTAATTATCAAAAAAAAAAAAAAAAAAACCAGACATAAATATAGAGAACAAATTGACAGTTGCCAGAGGGGAGGGGTTTGGGAGGCTGAGTGAAAAAGGGATTAAGAAGTACAAATTGGTAGTTACAAAATAGTCATGGGGATGTAAAGTACATCATAGAGAATATAGTGAATAATATTGTAAGCAACTATGTAAAGTGCCAGGAGGGTACTAGACTAATTGGGGGATCACTTTGTAAATTATATAAAATGTCTAACCATTACGCTATACACCTAAAACTAATATAAAATAATATTGGATGTCAATGGTAATTGAAACAATAAAACATTAAAAATAAACCAATAAATAAAAGAATTATTATTATAATGATCCCATTACATAGGGAACATTATTTTTTTTAAAACTCTCCCCATCTTTCCTGATCTAAATCCTCCCTCCAGGAGCACATTTTGGTTTTGAATAGTTTAATATACAAAACGTAGAGCCTCCTCTGGGAGGTAGAAGGCAAGTGGCCTTCCTTACCTGGCAGAGGTCCCCTTTCTGTGCCCTCCTGCCTCGTCCGTCCACTCAAGGCTTCCAGCCTGAAACTTCCAGCCCAGATTTGAAAAAAAGAATAAACGGGGATTTTTTTTTCTCCTTTTCGACTCATGAAGATGAATTGCTTAGTCTCTTCTCTGTGGAAATGAGACAAAGTATGTTCAGTAATTACTCAAAGGACAAAGAGCATGTTTGTCAAATCAGGAAAAGTGGATGTTCCTTTGGAGGAGAGGCAAAAGAAAATTGCGGAGGGAGAAATGAGGCAAGGAATAGCAGGACTACGGGTCTGGAGAGAATGCGTGACCTTGAGAATCTGCATCAGCATTCGCCTAACTTCCATTAACTGGAAGGTGTCACTTAGGTGAATCTGCATTCGCCTAAGTGACACCTTCCAGTTAATGGATGTTTGACATGGTTTCCACTCCCCAGACTGCCCCGAACTTTATGTGCTGGAGCTCTTCAAATCCTATCATTGGAGAAAAACACCACTGAAGGCTCTGAGCAGCTCTGAGCTCAATGCACTAAGCTACCATGCAGTATATTCGGGCCTTAAATCTTTGAAACTGGGCTCGATCAAGTTCCAAAATTAAAGTCCCACCAAACCCTGCTAACTTGGGATTAAACCCTTAACTGAACACATTTGGGTACCGTCTTGCTCACATAGAGAATTGTATAACTACAACAGGAGAGAAGATGAAAATATGCATGGGCAAAAATTTTAGGAAGCTCCAATGAGACAGGAAGGCGACTTCTTGCTGTTGAGTTAGTCAGAAAGGTCAGCTGCTGGGGCCCGGTAACTTTCATGAGAATATTGGCCCTAAGGTACCACCTAGGCATCAAGGAGCCTCGGGTGGCATACCAGCAGCAAGGGACTGTCCCTATCACCACACATGCGCAGTAAAGCCCAAGAGTGTCCCTTTCTCTAATTTAAATCATGCTGAGGGGTGAAGATTTAAGATGCTAATGAAACATGTGATGCATGAAGTAGTATGTAGTCACGCGGCACATGTGCTAAAAAGAAATTGCCTGTACATGTGTTGGGGAGGGACCAGAGGAAGATGAGGGATGGCTCGTAGCCTGAGAGTGCCCATAGATGTGCAGTACCTGTAGCCTCAGGAGCCATATCCATTCTCTTTCGGAGTGATGCTCCCTTGGTGCATCAAACTTTTGCCTTAATAAACCTTTCTCTGTGCACACTGTTTTACCCACTCTCTTGATTTCTATCCTGAGAGCAGCAAGGACCCCTGTGTGGGTAACGCCTACAACATCTCATGTACTTGGCATATTTAATCTTTATAAAACACTAAAATTAATATTGTTTTCTACATTTTACAGACAAGAGACAGGCTCAGTGAGAAGCATAGCCAGGCTTCAAACGCCAGGCTCCAACTCATATCCCGTGCTTTTCATCACATAGATTTACCATCCTATGGTGTTATTGCAAACCGGGAGTTCTTATTCTGTTTCTAGCATTTTTATGACCTTTTTCTCACTTAAAAAGTTTGTGGATTGGAATAAATCACCTAAAAGTTACTTCCCAGCCCTGTCACTTATTAAAAGGAAGGGCCTTCCTGCAATGTGAGGCCTAAGGATAACAGGATTCTTTCAACGTTTGGAAACACCCTGCCCCCTCCTTTGGGGCAGGAGACAAAGCTGGGATCCGTGGGGGGCTGGCCGTGGGCTGAGAAACCAGGCAAGTGTGAATTCTAATCCCGGTGCTGACATTGACTTCCTCCTAATCCTCACAGTCACTTTGTTTCTGAGTTTCCATCTATGCAACAAGGTTAATAGGACTCATCAATCTTCCAGGAGGGTGTTCACGTCTCCACAGCATTTGCAAGGAGCTGAAGCCTCGTTTCTGAGGGCTTGTTGTGATCTTATGTGGGGATACCCTAAGAAACAAAAATCATGAATGCTCAAGGCGAGTTGTCAAAAACTGCATTAAAAAATAAAAAGCATGTGGGAACCTGCTCAATTATCTCAGCTATAAAACCCATTTTGAAAAAGCAATAGTTCATTATTTGTTTAGGTATTAGGGTAAAAATTATGTAGCAAAAGTCTAACCAGGAAAAGGCATATAGTAAAAGGGTTTCTAAAATAATACCAGACACTTTGGAGTTTAACAGCCACGAAAAAAAAAAAAGGCAATATAATCTAATTATTTTCTTCTCTTTTTAATATCTTTACCAGCAGAACGAAAGACTGAGTTGAAACACAGAACAGTCTTTTGCATCCTTATTTGAATGGTCAATTTTTTTACCCTGAAGAAACATTCTGGAAGAAATAGAATCATCCAGAACTTGGAAATGTGCTCAGAGTTTTAAAGGGTGAAAACAGCCAAGCACAGCAGGAAATCTCCAGTTCCTATACTTGTCTATGAGGTTAAACAATTTGCCAGGTGAGCTTCATGTTGCCATTCCCTTTTGCAGATCACACACACACACACACACACACACACACACACACACACACACACACACACACATTCTTCTATTGTAATTGAATGTACTCCCAGAGTGTACAGCTTTTCACATCGAAAAGATTTTCCTAACTTGCTATGATGAAGTGCCTGCCATGGAGAGTGGGAGGGAAGAGAGTGGGTCAGCTAACTGTGCCCCTACATCCGTATTTTCTCCATCCTGCACATTATGAGAGGAGAAATTTTCTCATGTTGCTCTCTGTACCTTCTTACCATCACCAGAGACTGATGAAGTTTGTACCCCTCCCCCCATCCCTTAAGAGCAGTGAGACTCACTTTTCTTTTATGCAGATCTTTCCTATAATTTTTTTCCAACCCTCAACTGAATTTCTGAGTGCCTTTCTCACTGGTAAATCAGGGACTTCTTCTTCCCACTATGGACTCCATTCTGGCATCACAGTAGCTATACAAACCAGAGTTAAGCAAACAAAAGAATTTTTCATTTTCTCTTTCATTCAGTAAGGCTTCATTTTCTGTCACCCTCCAACCTTTTGACCTGTGTCCTAATGGTGCTGGTCACTCAAGGGCAGAAGTTCAGCTGTAGGTTAAGTCTGTGTGTGTTTATGTTGAGGAGAGGGCCTGTTTGCACCCACTTCCTGTTGTCTGTGCCTGCATAATGCAGTTGCTCTCCCAGAGCCCCGAGATCCCACCTTCTGAGTGAGCTCCCTCCCTTGAAAGGTTTGTTTGTAATAAAAAAAAAAAAGGAAAAGGAGGCTGTTTTCCCTTCCTCCCTCCAGGCACCAAACCCCTTTGTCTTTGCTGCAACTGAGCTGACATTAGCCCAGTTTTGCCTGGAGAAGGTGAGGAAGTATGTGCTGTAAATACCAACTATTCCAATTGACTGTAACAATTTCCCACTTTGTATTTCCTAACATCTATTAATCCATGACTCTTGAAAGTTTCATTAAAATGTGCTTCTGGTTGCTGTTTTAAAATGTTTGAAACTAATGGGAAACCATGTATTAATAACTGAATCACCATGAAAACAAAAACACAATGGAAAGTTCTAATTTAAATAAGAAAGTCACACAATTTTCCTCATAGGATCATTTTGTTTTTCCTCTTCTATATGTCTGCTCTCTCCACCTCACCTGCTACTGCCCTCCTCTGCCATGCTACAACATTGCTTCCTGAAGATAAACGCTCTAACTGCCACTAGTATTCATGTTAAATAGCTGACTGATTATGGAAAACGTTGCTATGTGCAAACATTCACTATTTCATTCATCCACCCAGTTATCCATTCAACCCTCATTTCTTTCTCTACCACGCAGGCCCAAGCTCTCGAGGGTGGATAAATGTGAACTACTATGAGTAGCTCGGTATAGCTCCAATATAGGGTGGGACAAAGGGCAAGTGAAAACTAGACTGGAAAAGAACACAGTGTCCATCAGCCACTACTAATAAAGAACTGTGGCATAAACACCATGGCTTATCTCTCCGATCTTCCCTAGACCTTCACTACATTACCAACCCACATTAACAGGCATCATCTACACAGCACGACAGTGCCCTCCAGGGACCCCATTCTCTCCCATTCAGCTGGTCCCTGAAAGATACCACAGACAGGATATTTAATTTGGTATCTCTCCAGAAACACTGATTTACTCTCCCTGCTGGTTCTCTCTTTGCCCTCTAGAGCCTATACAGACTCTAAAATCAACAATGGGCATGTAATTAACTACTTGACCTCTCTTCAGCTATATGGACAGATGATATGTAATGCTTCCTTCCTTCTTTTCCATTTTGCCAGGATTCCGTGTTATGTGTGTTCCCTCTGTTGCTCAATCTCTTGTTTCATCTTCCCCCATATGGTGTGACAGATCACTACAACAGACCATTATGGACAGGCTCCCACGTGGGAAGACTGCCCTACTGAGGCAGATTAATGATCATCCTGGAGTAGTGCCACATTCTGTTTTCCAGGGACCAAACCCGTATGCTACTGAAGAAGATATAAAAAACCCATAGATACTTAATCGTGCAATGTTATACTTCCCGATGCCAGCTGGTGTTCAAATTATGAGATGAAACAAGAGGATTTATAATCTTTGAAATTTCATCTGAGCCTGTGTTGTCACAGAGGTTGTCCTTACCATATGGTTCATCCTTTTTGCAGGGTTCCAAGAAACCCACCAAGGCATTGAGTCCCAGGGGTTAATTTCATTTTGTCTGTTTACTTCCTATTGTAGCAAGAGATAAGATGCAATGGAATACTCCTACTCTGCTTATTATTTTTTTCTTTGAATCTACGTCCTCTTCAAATATAAGTGGTTCTCTCCCTAAAATATATGGCTCTTCTTCCCAAAATGGTTTGACATTTCTTACTATAAATCCTTCTTCATACAGCTGTTCCTTATTCTTTATCTGAATTGTCGTCATACTTTCCTTACTTAGGATTTCTGTCATCATCCTCATTCTAATTTACCATAAGCATTTCCAGAATTTTCATGGTGACTGAGTGTTTTTCCCATCTCTAACTCAAGGATCTTTGCCAAAATATAAATATCTAGGACATAGATTTCTATATGTGGTTTTGCACCAATATCAGCAGGAAAATAAACTTTTATGTACCTCTTTTCCAAAGCTCTTTCATACCTGTATACAGAACTTAGGAGACAAAAATGTCTTATTCGAGATGTAAATGGTAAACCTCAGGTATTTAGGAGATGTATAAAAATCAATGAGTTAAATTTTAGATACAAAAAAAGTTATCATGGGTCTCTGAAAGGAGATATTGAAAAGAAAGGTAACGGCCAGTTTGGAAAAGAGTAAGATACTTTCAACTGGATTTCATAGGTAAGTGTGGCTGAAAGGTAGAGCTGTGCAGAGTTGCCAGTACTCTTAGTAAACAAAGACTTTTGAAGGTGCTAAAAAAAATTAAAAAAATTTAAAAAGATGTGAAATTCAAAGTCAAAGTCATGAGCAATAACCTAAACAATTCACAAAAGTGAAAGAAGAAACTGAAAAGACTATCATTAATACAATTTAAATAGGTAGTTGTTGATTAAATTAATTAATTGAAAAATTAAGTTTATCATTTAAAGAGGCTATATTCAGGCTAGAAAGGACTTAGAAAGAATAGAGAAGAAAAAAAAAGTTTATACCTTCAAAAATTCAAAGAGGGACTCCCATCAGGATAGACAGAAAGAAATATAAATAACTAGTCATATTCCAATGACCATACCCTAATGGTCAGGTGTTAGAGGAAAGGAGAATGGATGTAAGTGTGTTAAAAGCACAGACTGGAGCCAAACTAACCGAATTCAAATTCTGGCTCTGCCATAATTGAATTCAAATCCTGGCTCTGCCATTTACTAGCTGAGCAACTTGGACAAGTTGCTTTCTCTCTCCATGCCACAGTTTCCTCATCTGTAAAATGGTGATAATAATAGTATTTACCCCTAAAATTGATTATGAGAACTAAAGGAATATATACACATATGTTTTCAAAAATAGTTCTTGACACATAGTAAGCACTGCATGGGGATTTGTCGTTGTTGTTGTGTTGGTGTTGGACAGAACTAAGAAGCAAAAAGGAACTGTTATCGTGTTGACGTTTGTAAAGCCAGCTGGCTTAGGGATAGCAGTAGAACTCCATAGACGATTTTAACTGCATTTGCAGGATGAAAAAAGGGGAAAAGAGCCAAAGGAAGAAGGGAAGAATAAGAATGCCTTAAAAATAATTTTTTCCAGGGTTAGTTCCAACCAGACCCTTTATCCCCACATTTTCAACACCTCGACTCAATAATGGGGACTAAAAATGCAACTCACTCCATACACTCAAGGACATACACCCTATTGGAAATCACTTTGGATATTTGCTCTTTGTAATCAACTTTTTTTAAACCAGATTGTCTCATTTCTCTACTCTAATTCACCCCAAATCTCCCTATGCAGCAGCTTAGATTTTGAAAAGTAGAGAAGGGTAGAAATTTTATACCATGTAAAAGGAACAGCTCAAGCAAAGGCAGAATAAAGAAAACATGAAGGTAAATTCAGAGGACACATGGATTAGCATACAAACACACCTAAGTAATGTAAAGGAGAAATGGGAGATGGGACCGGGCAGGCACAATGTATGCCAAGGTGCAAACATTGTGCTTAATCTGGGAGACAACACAGGAGGGCCTGGGGACCTGTTGGGGAGAATGTTTGATAGCAGTGATAGTGTAGAAGCAAAAGGCTTAGGAGTCAGAGAACCTGTTCACTAATTAGACAACCTTGCTCGTGTCACTTAAGCTCTCTAATCCTCAGTTTCCTTATTGTTTCAAGTTTTTGAAAAGTATAGAATTTAAGGTATGCGCCAAACACTGTTCAAAGCCCTCCAATGGATACAAAATTGAACAGCAGCATCTGGGCAATTAAAAAGTCAGATCAAGAGACCTGTTCTGCATGTCCCAAGTCTAACATGTCCACCAGTTG
>NW_011888802.1:1503380-1506748 GCF_000151845.1 Pteropus vampyrus | reverse complement strand
GATATATAATATATTTCTAATGTTTGTTAGATGAATGAATGGCACTTCCTATGGTTTACATAAATAACTATCCAGGGACAATTTTAGAGGTAGTAGCACTAGTACTAGTAGTATTACTACTGCTAGTAATAATGTAGCTACTCTTAATTTAACTTACGGAAAGTTCAGGCACTAATGAAAATGTACTTTGAACTAAATATTCTGTCTTATTTAATTCTGACAATTGTCCTATGAAAAAGAGCTTGTTATTCCCCAGATTACAGATCAGGGAGTTGGGGTGTGAGGAGGCTACACAATGCACTTAAGAACAAATAAGTAATAATACAGAATCTAAGTAATCTGCTTGTAACCACCAAACTATTTCAACTCAGGGAGAGCATTGTCATTTCAATGAGATTTCATTAGAAGGCTGGACACTATTTTTGTTTGAGCAATATGATTTCACTTACAGTTTTCCTCCTCTTCTGGGAGTTAATTCAATCATGTTAAATTGCTCTGGCAAATTCTTAATGAGCTTGTATTCACAGACTATAAACTGGAAGGGGTGGGGATGAGGCCTTTGATTCTGGAAATGAATTGCAGTCAAGAACAAAGCAGGACAGGAGTCAGAAAGTATTTCTGGAGTGTCCTTGTCAATTTCCATGTGCCTGAGCAATCCTCAGAAAAACTATTATTATGCCAAATTACCAACCTTTGGATCATCCTCAAATTTCCTGCGATGTAATACAGTATCATTGCTTCAGTTCCACAGAATATTTAGAGATTTTCCATTAAAAATATATCCTTAGGAAGATACCTTTATGATCTGGTCTGTAGAGACCACCCCAGAGCACACTAGTGCCTTTTAACGTTTTGTAAAGTGGTGCAGCATAGTGCCATAGAAAACAGCACTCCATCCAGAGGTTACAAATCAAAGATTCCCTTCTTGAAGCTTATGTGGCCAACAGTACCAAGGTAAAAAGGAGATGTGATATATATCCATTGTAGTTTTCTGGAGAGCATAGCACACTCAGGCTAGTCAAACTGTGTGTTCCAATTTGAGATTTGAAAGCATGGCCACAGGACACATACGTTACAAGTGAGATACGTAAGTTAAATATGGTGCCATCTCCACCCTGGTATTGCACAGTATTTTGAAAGGAATAGGACAAGATTGATCAGACTACAAGGGAATTCACACCAAAGAAGCTAGTGATCTTCCTTAAAATACTCTTCTCACTAAGGAAAGACAATTCAAGTAAATATTTGCATGGTGAACAATTTACATTCTTCCTTTCCCATAAATGTCTTCCTTTCATTAAAGATCCACTTGTCACCTGCAAAATTGCAGGTGTTGAAGCCAGGTCTGTGACCCTGAAGATCGTCTTTGCCATTTCTGAATGACCTATGCCTACAAAAATGTGCCCTATGTCTACAAGCAGTTGAGCTTCTGAAATTTTCTCTAAAGAACACAAAGCATATGCCATGCAGCTGGCTAACATATCACCGGTGGTGTCAGACAACTGCTCTCTGAAGGGCTCTGGTTTTCTGATCAGAAGACACCTGTCATGCTGGTCACGCCATGGGGAAAGCTGGAGCTGGGATGCCAATGACCAGGTTCTGGGCCTGACTTGGCCACCAGAGATGTGTAGGCATGGGTTAGCTCCACTGTTTCTAAGCCTCTGCTTTCTCACTTTACAGGTGATTACATGAGCTGTAAGGACTTAACCCAGTTTAAAATACCTGTGATTATATAATAATACAATCTAACAGGATAATGGTAACTTACTTCAATCTACTCTAAGAGCTTCTTTGTGTTTCTGTTGTTTTTTAGACACCTTAGAGAATATTGCTTGGCAGAAAAGTATTTTTGGTAATTTTTTACTTAAAAATTGAGTCCACACCCACCCTCCAACAAATCTATGATACGTGATGAACAACATAAATCCCTATGTATGCATAAGCATAAGCCCTCCATTGGCGAATGCATAAGGGCTTTACCTGCAAGCATACTCATCAGGTTTGCAAATTTGGTTCAGCAGATTCTTAATAGATATGAGCTAGCACAAAGAGATCAGAGGAGGCAGTAAACTCTCCGATATTGCTCTTAATATTTTATAAATTTGTAGTATCTTATAAATTTGTAATATTTTTTCTGGTATATTTTCTCAGAAAAGAGAAATAAAAGAAAAAGTAAACAAATGGGATACATCAAATTAAAAAGTTTTTGCACAGCAAAGGAAATCATTGATGAAATGAAAAGGCAGCCTATTGAATGGGAGAGGATATTTGCCTATGATATATCTGATAAGGGGTTAATATCCAAAATTTACAAAGAACTCAGAAAACTCAACACCAAAAATACCCAAACAATCCAATTAAAAAATGGGCAGAGGACCTGAATAGGCTTTTCTCCAAAGAGGACATACAGATGGCCAATAGACAGATGAAAATACACACAACGTCACTAATCATCAGAGAAATGCAAATTAAAATCACAAGACATCACTACACACCTGTCAAAATAGATATCATCAATAAATCAGAGAACAAGTATTGGTGAAGATGTGGAGAAAAGGAAACCCTTGTGCACTGTTGTGGGGATTGTAAATTGGTACAGCCACTATGGAAAACAATTGGAAGTTTCCTCAGAAAATTAAAAATAGAACTACCTATAACCTAGCAATTCTACTTCTGGATATTTATCCACAGAGAACCAAAAACACTTATTTGAAAAGATATGCACCCCTATGTTCACTGCAGAGCTATTTACAATATCCAAGATATGGAAGCAACCTACGTGCCCATCAATAGACAATTGGATAAAGGAGTGTGGTATATATATATACAATGGAATATTAGTCAGCCATAAAAAAATCTTACCATTTGTAACGACATAGATGGATCTAAAGCATACTATGCTAAGTGAAATAAATCAGACAGAGAAAGACAAATACCATATGATTTCACTTATATGTGGAATCTAAAGAACAAAAACAAACAAACAAACAAAAAACAGACAGAAACTCATTGATAGATAGAACAAACAAGTGATTGCCAGATGGGAGGGGAGCTTGGAGGCTGGCTGAAAAAGATAAAGGGATTAAGAAAAATTGTTACTTACAAAATAGCCACAGGGATGTGAAGTACAGCATAGAAATATAGTCAATAACATTATAATAACCGTGTATAGTGCCCGGTGGGTTCTAGACTAATCAGGGGGTTCACTTCATATATTATATAAATGTCTAACCACTATGCTGTACACTTGAAACTAATATAAAATAATATTGAATGTCAATTCTAATTGAAAAATAAAAAATTTTTAAAAGAGATCAGAGGAACTTCTTTTATGGTAACAAAGAACTGGAGAAAAATAGAAAATGACT
>NW_011888802.1:1492019-1502170 GCF_000151845.1 Pteropus vampyrus | reverse complement strand
TCAACTCAACTTGTTGATATTTTTCAGCTCTAACATTCGGGGCTTTATGATTCTCTATAGTCTTCCTTATTTCTCACAAGTAAAATCAACTTTGTATTCTAGGCTTCGGGTGAAATTCTCTACCTATAAAACAGGTTATAATCTATCTAAGAATATGTAATTCCTTACTGATATGGCCTCAACTGTACAATTTCCTCAGTCTGGATTATTCTCATCTCCATTTCTAATGTTGACGTCTATCCATTCTTCACAAACCTTTCAAATACCACTTCTTCAGAAAGCCTTTTTTTCTTCACCCTCCCCCGCCAAGTAAGTAGTGTTGGTTTCCCATCTTCATCTTCACCACTATTACCATCATTCTGTATTTTCAGAACCCTATACTATAATGGCCTGTGAAAGCTCCACCTTTTTTAATCATAGCCACCTCCAGATGCATTTACTATATTATTGCCAGACCAATTTTTCCAAACATAAACCCCATCATAGCACCTTCAGGCCTCAGTGTGTTTAAGGCCTTGAGATTGGCTTCTACTCTGCCCCTGGAGCCCCATTCTTCATCCTTGGAGTCCTGAAAGTATCAGGTACTTTTCCTTCTTCCTCACAGATACCTCCTACCTGAGTCCATCAGTCTGCAAGGTAATGTCCAAGACAGAACACAGTGTTATAAGCTCCTCGCTTCCTCTAAAATAAAAATATAAATAACAAAGTATAGGCAAGAGTAACCAAAAAGAAAAAAAAATGCAAAAATTCCAGAAATTCCAAAATGTGCAGCTCCAAAAACTTATTATAAAAGTCCTTGGCTGGTTCTAAAAGTTATCTTAAAATCTGGTCCACCCAAATCTATCTTTGTTGGACATTACATAATCTTATTTCCATGCCATGCTTTCCCCATTCCCAAATGCTCCAATTAACTACCAGAAACTTTTTTTTTTACCAAAAATAAAAGTTTGACTTACAAAAATTTCAAACAATGCTTTGAATATTATTGCAATTTTTATTAAGAATATTGTGTATTATAGCACAGTGGTCCCCAACCTTTTTGACAACAGGGACCAGTGCTCCTATGAGAATCTAATGCCTAATGATATCAGGTGGAGCTGAGGCAGTGATGCTAGCGCTGGGGAGCGGCAGCAAATACAGATGAAGCTCCACTAGCTTGCTGGCCACTCACCTCCTGCTGTGCAGCCCAGTTCCTAACAGATCGACCACAGTCCAGGGGTGGGGGACCCCTATAGGGCTTATAGGCCCTATACATAAACAACTTATTTTTTGAATAAGAGTAGAATGACAGTTAAAGAGGACAGGAACTTTGAATCATCAGTTCAATAGAATTAAATGTGGCAATATTATCAAGGTATTTGCCAAGGCACTGGTATCAAGTTTATAATATAGATAATATAGATATTCATTTAAGTAGTATTTATTCTGTCCCTAAAGCTGTGTACATCATGCATTTTGTATTATGGAATTAATTTATTAAAACTCATTCTTGGTTATTTTTTGCCTCTGAGCCTAAATCTATATAAATTTATTCATTCCGTATTTAAGATTCAGTAAATCTATTGAGCTATTAGTATGTGCCAATGCTATACTAGGCTCAAGGGAATCAATTGTAAGTAAGACAATAATGTCCGTGATGTTCATAGAGTTTATATTCATGTGCATGTATCTACATTGGGGGAAGACAGAGGAGGGATTTTGTTACAAAATAAAAAGTCAACACACACATATGACAATACAAGCTACAGTAAGTTCTATGGAAACAAAATAGTGTAGAGGGATAGAGTATGATATGGTGAGCAAAGGGTTGATGTTACAGTGATGGCTAGCATTTACTGAGTGTTTAGCACATGATAGGCACTGTGTATGTGTGCACGCACTGATTTAATTCTCACAACCCCTATGAATTAAGTATTATCAATCTTACCCTTATTTAGTAGACTAAGAATCTGAGTAAGATGCAGAAAGTTTAAGTTATTCACTCAGTGTTTGCCTTGCTGGGAGGTGGCAGAACTGGAAGTTTCTCCCAAGCTGCTTCCAGAGCCTGGCCATCTTCTTATCAGACACGAATGTGACCCAGTATAGCTGTGATGGAAAAATTGAAATCAAACGGAAATATTTTAATTGCCCTCAGACAGATGTTTCTATCTCTATCGTATTGTCAAGAATGTAAATTTCCAGTGATGGTTGGTACTTTCTTCTCTTCTCTTAGAGCATAAAAATTAAAAAAAAACAAAAACAAAAACAAAAAACAGGTAGATGAAGGTAGAGTTGGAAAAGTCACTGTGCTCAAGAAATATTTTCTGACAAAGAATTGGCAATAATTCTAAATAAATTCACATGCTTTTTATCTAATTAATTATTTTAGAGTTACAATGTGACTAATACAGGGTAATTTTTATGATGAGTGATAAACAAAAGTAAATTTAAATTATTGAGAAGAATGAAAGTATTAACACAAGTCAATGTAATAATCACTAATAGTCTACTGTACTGATGATGGCAGGAAAGTAATTCACCACTCTTTGAATGGCAGTCAACTAACTTCACTTAAAACACATTACATTAGTGGTTTTTTTTTTTTTTTCATTTAGCTTTCCTTCTTCCCCTAATATAGAGTGACCTCTTTTTCCTGTCTTGAAAAGGGTCATTTCCCTTATTGATGAAAAACTTTGATTTTGAACTATTGTTTACCTATTCTCTAAAAATACTCTTATAGGCTTGAACACAAACATATAAGATTTGGAGAAATACTTGCTTCAAATATTCATGAGAGAGTCTAATTATTATCCGTACTTTGAGTTACTCTAATGACTATAGAAACAAAAACATTTAAAAGTAGATTCAGAAGTATGGTACTACATAGCCTACAATTCAATGATGTTAAATAAATTTTATTAAAACAGGTATTTAAAATTATGATAATCAATAGTAATATATGTGGACTATCCCATTTAATTTTATGAGATACCTTTACACAATTGAAATGACCATTTCGTTCTTAAATACTCTACATAAAACCATCACAGTTTGATTACTAAGCCAAAGACTCTAAGAGTAATCTTACATATTTATATGACAGTTTTACAGGTTGACTTGGTTTTAAAAAATAATGTGATAGTATGAAAAATGGATAAGGCTTCAGACCTATAGATTTTTTTATTGTACATATGACTTCACCAGAGCAAATGTGTACATTAGGTTTAAGGCCTCTTAGCGAACATTCTCATGTGTATAAATAAGAACATACTTTATAAGGAAAATAAGAAGATTTTTTGAAACCTAAGGATTTGAGAACACTATAAGTCAAAAAAAAATCATTCTGGATTGCCAACCAGTTCAAAGTGTGATACACTGTTGATAGCAACCCTGATATCCGATAAATATAGTGAAGAGATGTGTGAATTCAGACCCACACGCACGCACCGATACCCCAGACCGATGTGGATATAGGCAACCCTTTATGTCTGTTCTGACTTTGGCTTTTGCAGCTGCTGTTTTCTCAGTGTTGTCTCCGGGGCAGTTTCCTGTTGCCATAGCTGATGGCCTGCCCACGCCTGCCTGGGCCTTTCAAGTGTCAACACTCCCAGGCCGGCTGCAGTGGTCAAATGCTTGTTAATGAGATATAGCAGCTGGGTAGGGGTGAACCACTGAGACGGATAAAGGAATGCCGCTGGTGCAGGAAGCGATGCCTTTTGAATCTTTTCAGCAGGGTGAAAGCTTTCAAATCAAAGAGGGTATGTTGTATTCATTAATAAACCCGAGTTCCCATGCAGTCACATTAAAGCCAGCAGTTTAACTCTGCATCAGACAGGTGAATCTCCCCTCCCCCATTTTACCCTGAAAGACAATGCCCAAGAAAACAAGGCTTTAGCTGGAACAAAGCAGCACTTCCTCATCTGTGGGGCTGACTGGACTGCTAAACCAAGCAGGGGTTGCTGCATTCTTTTTCAATTTATCCTTTTGTCCATGTATTTGTGGGTGTGTGTGCGCACACACGCGTGCATGTTTCAAAGCTCATAGCAACCACTCCTGCTCCCTTCTCTTTTGAGTCTTTTAGTAAGAGCATTTTTTAATCCTTTCCTTTAAAATCTGACTTTCAAAAACAGAATTAACAACTTAACAACTACTTGTGAGGAAAAAAATACACAGGCGTAGATGTGGGCCCATATTGCCTCTGTCTCAGATGGACTATAGCTGTGCGCCCCCAACTCCCCACCCCCATCCCAACCTGTAGATGAGTTTGTTTCTCCAGGGGGTGTGGAAGTTGGTAGCATCATGAGACCACTCCAACAGCTGGAAGAAGCCCAGAAAGGAGAGGAAAAACGGATATTGAAAGCATCTAACTAGCTGGCAGAGAGTCCTAAAGATAGTGTTGAGGAAAGTATTATTTTAAAGTGCATTTGCTAGGAAGTTGGACTCATAGGGACTGAAAATAGCCACAATAAATAGCATCAGAGTTGGATTATCTACTTTAGGATTGTTTGAAAGAATACGTAATGAATGACACAATATTAAAAACAGGGATATGTAACTTGCACCGAGATATAGAGATATTCTTGCGTCTCACTGTCTCCATTTCTTCAACAATCTTATGTATGAATTAGCTAATAATTCACCAAGGCTATCTAAGCACTACAAAGCAAAGGCAGTATCTATGTATTATCCTGGCGACATTTTTAACTACAAAGAAAATCAGCTATCCAAGGAAATAAATAAACAGAGTGAGAGAGATGCATTCAGTTTTTTAAATATTCACAAATTAATTTATTTTGAGCCTCAATTCTTATAATAAGGCTTTGACCTATTTGAAAAGAGAAATGGAAATCCCATTTAATGGATGCTTATAACAATATGTCAGGCACTGAGCTAAATAGACACTTTTTAAAATGTATATATACATTCACACACATATATACAATCACTTTAAATGTTAAGATAATACTGTGGGTAATTTTATGAAGTCTTTTTTTTTTTTTTTTTAACTAATAAGGGAACTTCAGTTGTGAAGAGTTTATATTATCAACCCAAGGCCATAACCAAGAGATAAATTTAAAAAGAACACTCTTTACTGTGCCTGCACCTCTCATTTCACCATATTGCCTCTTTAGCTGGGCTGATGTTGGCCATATCACTCTGACCTACTAGGTATTGTCTGATTTTAAAAAAAACAAAAAACAAAAAAACTACAAATCCAGAACATTCAGTGCTGTATGTAAGTATATATGTGAGTGTGTATTGTGTATCTGTGTGTTTGGGGCAGGGTAGGGGAATGCATTATTACTAAATAATCCAGAAATCCTAAATAAAAATGTCATAATGCACTTTCATGAAGACTGTATTTTCATTAAATTTAGTCTAGAAGTGACTACAGAGTATGCTATATTTGTAGTCCACATTTTAAAAGGCCCCTTAGGGCTATATATCTTTATAGCACTCCAGAATAGAATTAGGATGAATGGAGAATTAAAGACAAGCAAGGGTCAGGTCTGGAAAAGGTTCTTAATCAGAATCTACAGTGTATCTCCTTCCGGAATGCTCTCTGTGCCCAAGCTCCTGTCTGTGGCAGGTTAGGAGAAGCTTGACTTATATAGTAGGGATCTAAGGAGATTACACACAGAAAAATTATGCCCAAACTTAACAATTTATGTGTATGTAAAAGACATCTAATGATTGTTTTTTTTTTTTTAAACCTCATCTCATTCTACCTTCACCTTAAGTTCTTAACACCTCGAAGGAGCTGCTGAGTCTTGTCTTTCCAGCAGCAATAACAGTCTGACTCATCTGCAGCCACTGCCTCTGCCCTGGCACCCAGGAATCTGCCCATCTTAATAGCATCCTGTCCAACCACATGTGATGGTAAACTGGGTATCTATCCACCAGTAGCCTACAGCTCTCTTTCCGGCAAAGGGCGGAGCACAGCAGCTCAGACCTGCTCTCTTTTGCTTATATTTCTCTGCCTTTGAATTCACTGGATCTTAGTTGTTCCTTGGAGAGGCAAAACCCCAACAGCCCCCAAATCATTACAGTTTCTATGTAAAACAAAACAGAAACCTCATTCCCCAGAGCACACGTGCACTTACTGTAAGTTTAGCATTTGATACACTATGCATTTTGTTCTTCTCTTTTCTGCCTCCCCGCTCCAAACCACCTCCACTTTACACCATTTTCTCTCATTTCTTTTGCTATTTTTTTCTTCTGGCTAAGAAGGTTTTGACTTAAAACTGAAAATATTCTAAGTGACAAGTAAGTAGCCCCTTCTCAAATAAAACCTGCAATAACGTGTCTGGATTACATTAAGGAATGCTGGAGGGGATCCCAAAAACCAGTGTTTGAACAGTCAACCTGACAGAATCATAGGACACCATTGAAAGGGCTCCTGTTACCTAACTGACTTAGAGCTAATCAGTGTAATCCGCATGACAATATATTGTCTGACTTTGGGAACCTGCAGCAGTACCCAGCAGGAGGCAGGAGGGCTGGAGGGAGCCACTGGGAGTGTCCCAAGCCTCTGCCACAGTAATGTGACAGGAGCTGCCTCTCCCTCTGGTTCTGCTTTTGAATATTGTGGACCAAGAAGCTTCAGAGTGAGAGAACTTGGATTTATTAAGGCAAATAAGGTTAACATGAAGAAAAACACAGAAAACCACAGAAAGTGATCAATAGCTAATGTCGAAATCCCAGGAAACAGAGTAGCTGCAAGAATAAGTTTCTTGGCAGGAGAACCAGATTGGTCCAGAAAAAAAAGTTTTGGGAGAATGTTTAACCGGTCTGGACAGAATGAAAATGTTTCTAAATGAGTCCTTTGACTCGTTTTCCCTTGGACAATTTGGAGATCAAATGAAGGGAGAGTGTGTGGGATGGGTAAATTTTTTAGGGGCAACTTAAATTTTCCTGGGGCTATTTAGCCCATTTCTGTGAATTGTCTCAAGACTCCAAAGCATAAGACTGCAAGAACAGACTCTCAGTGGCACTGGATCTGTCACCTCCTGGGTCCAGGTCGAATAAGTGGAAAGCATGATGTCAGCCTTAGTGCCAACAGCTGTGTCTTTTGTCGAATGTGCCTCCCACTCAAGGAAAAGAAAAAAAAAAAACTCTCAACATTTGCCATTAACACTTTTTAGAAAGAACACTTCTGTTGTGAGATTCTTGTGTGAAATGTTTAATCAGAAAGAAAAGCACTTGCATTTATATTCTGGCTTTATTTCATTTCAGGCCATGCTGCCCATGAGAAGAAAGACTAATATTGAATGCCACTCCAGTTTTTATTTATATTCTGAGGACACAACTTAAGAAAAATCAAGGATGCTAAAGGATGGAGAGGGAAAGAGAGAAGTTGAGAATTAGAAGGCATATTCTATGGTTTCTACATAATTTTGAGTGAGATTAAAATCTCCAAAGGCTTGAATAGCAAGATGGTCCTGTTGACTATCAGCATTGGCTATTTCTAGATTACCATTTCTTATCTCTTTTTCAAAGCTCTACTTCAAAGGACTATTATCAACTGTTCAAGTAGACAGCAAAAACTTGCAATGCTTTAGAGCACTCAAGAGTGAGGAAAATATGAAAGCATTCTTTCCTGGGGTAGAGGTAGATTTGTTGCATGTTGAAGAGAAGAGAAAATGGTTGCTAATCTAGTCACAGGGCTAAAGCACCCATGAGTGAATAGGCACAGTGCAAGTCTCTGGGAAATGAAGGAACTTAATTAGAAGTAAGAGAAACAGAGAGTTTAGATGAAACCAAATTTAATTCTAAACTGGAAAAAGCTAGAGACTGTATTATAGCAAAACCATTCAATTTGTTCCAGTAATTTTCTTAATGATTCACTCATTCAGCAAGTATTTATTGAGCAACTATTAGCTGCCAAGTTCTGTTCAGGTGTTGGCAAAACTGTAAAGAACAAAATAGGTGAGAACCCAGCCATCACAGTGCTTATAAGCTAGAGATTATTACTATTTTGCTATAAAAGCAACACAACCATACTGAAACTGCAAAGACCAGCCTTAGTCAATCATTCTGACAATTTTTTCCTAATAATTTACAAGTACTAATGCTGAAGCTTTATGATTAAACTAATAGAGAAAAGACACTTCTTAGGTGATATAGTACTATTAATCACAGCTTAGATTGATGGTGTGTGTGTGTGTGTGTGCGCGCGTGTGTGTGTGTGTGTGTGTGTGTGTGCGCGCGCGCGCGCGCGCGCGCATGCGCACGCGTGTGTATGAGATGGAGAAGGTATTTTAAAATGTGGAATTCAGAAAATACTATGAAGAAGGGAGTTACCTGGCAGAGAGGGGGTTGGCCCTCCTGGAGGCATTCTATATTTTTTTTTCCTCCAAAATCACAGTTTCCTGAGGGAAGTAACTTATTTTCTAGAATCACTGAGGACATTTTCTTCAGGGCCAAGTGGTCGCAGTTACACCCAAGTGCAAAGTCAAGTCAAAGGAGAATAGCATCAAGAATAAGCACTGAATACAGGGAATTTGTAAAGAGGGCCAAGTCCAAGGATATAAGAAAAGCCTATGAGTTGCAAAGGAAAGGATGGTTCTAGAAATTAGCTGTTTATTAAGTACTAATTCTTCTAGATATTGTTTGTGCATAGAAATAGACTATTACCTTTTTAATATTTATTTTATAATAAAACTTGATTTCAAAAAGTAGAACAGCAGTGTCTTTTTTTAAAAATATAAGCTATGACTCATTACATTTTATTTAAGCTTTAGAGCAATAATAAAATAATCTTTGGGACAAATTCTTATCTTTAAAGATAAGGATTAAATACAGTATATTGTATTTTCAAGTGCAAGGACAACAAGGAAGTTCTTCGTAGAAAACGCCCGTCTGTTTGAAGCACTTTCTTTCATTTCTCCAATTTTGCCTTGTACTGGACTCTTCCCTCTGCAGTGCCCTAAAAGGTATGTGGTACTTAATTTTCCAACACATTCTTTTGAGGTATTTAATAACTTTTGCCTAGTATTATAGACAAATTGTAGCTGATTTTATTATTCAAAACATTTGCTTTTGTGAGGTGTATGTATCTGTTCTATATCCTCTTCTCTCCATAGAGCACACTAAAAAAAGACCCACCAAGAGAACTAATAGATCAATCACAAACTAATCCCAAAGGAGGAAGTCAAACCTCTGATTTTTATCTTAGGTAAGCTCTGTACAAACAGTGATCAATTGTTCACACTCAATTTCAATTTTGACCATATAATTTCAAAATCAAAATTTATGAATATTGCCAGAGTTGTAACATAAAAGGTTATACCTTATGTTTCTAAAATTCTTTAACTGACCTCTATAGTATAGATGCAACTATTCCAAACTGTTTTTTAACCATCTGTTTTGATTCAGTGAGTCTTGCTGTTGGCATGCATTGAAACTTTTATTTCAACAGTAATGTTACTTCTTACTTCTTTAAATTGAGTCAATGTAGTAGAGGAAAACTGGACGTTTTCTTTACACAATAGAAATAGCCCAACTAAATAATGCACAGCAAAAATTATCCCCTTTGAAAATTATTAAATCAAATAAACTTGTTTTTGCTGAGTGGTCAAAGGTCTGTATTAGAAACCGTTACTCTTCTATATGACATTTTAGGAGGTTTATGGAAGTCTAGTGGGTAGCATAGCATAACTTTAAGTTTGTCTTGAGAATGAGGAAACACAAAAGCTAGGTCCAGTTGACTTTAATGTGGCTGATGCAATCCACTGTCTCCCCAGTGGACTGAACCACGAGTTATATAAGCCATGAAGATGATTGATACGATAAGATTAGCCATGCCAAAGTATAGTTTAGCAATCACCTATAGACATCCAGCTAGAACCCATATTGCCTCAGCTCTCCCAGAACTGAACTGATTCTTGGAAGGCATCATTGAATATAGGTGTCCCTCGTTTAGGAAAACAGACTAAGAAAATTCCAAACACTCAAAAAAAGTTACTATGAAATAATTCAAACTGCAATAAGACTTTCCCTGCAAGTTACCCTTAAAAGTATAAACTGCTGTATGCATGGAAGCCTTGATTTGTAAAAATTCGAATTGTATTCAATGTTTCTATGGCACACTCATTGTATAAAATAAATGGTACATGAATTAAAATCTCAACTTTTATTGAATGTTAAACACAGAAGGAATGATTGGAGAA
>NW_011888802.1:1485908-1491020 GCF_000151845.1 Pteropus vampyrus | reverse complement strand
TGAATTTCTGATTCTTTATTTGTAAAGTGAGGAATTTAGACTAAGTAATTCTTAGATTCCTCCTGAACTGAATATTCTAGCATAGGGCAATTGTTCTGGCATCCTCTCTACCCATACCAGTTAGACTCATTTCTGTATTTGCGCTGCCGTTATGCGGATAGATGATTGAGGATCAATGTCCTCTGGCCATGTGTTCCCTCTGTATTCCAGGATACTTAGAGATTAGAAGAGGAACAAGATCTTCATGGCTAATATCCATTTCACTATTCCTAAATACAACTGTTCCCCTGTTATGAAATATGCAATAAGGGGTTAATACCCAATATTTAAAGAAACTTGTAAAACTCAGTATCAAAAAAAAAAAAAAGAATCCAATTAAAAATAGAGCAGAGGATCTAAGTAGACATTTCTCCAAAGGAGATGTACAGATGGCCAACTGACACATGAGAAGATGCTCGACATCATTAAGCATCAGAGAAATGCAAATCAAAACCACAATGAGATATCACCTCACACCTATCAGAACAACTATTATCAAAAAAACCACAAACGCCAAGCACTGACAAGGATGTAGAGAAAAGGGAACCTTCAAGTTCTGTTGGTGGGATTATAAAGTGGTTTAGCAACTATGAAAACAGTATGGAAGTTCTTCAAAAAATTAAAAACAGAACTATTATACAAACCTGAAATTCCACTTTTGAATATCTAGCCAAATAAAATGAAAACACTAATTCAAAAAGATATGTGCACCCCTACGTCCACTGTAGCATTATTTACGATAGCCAAGATATGGAAGCAAACTAAGTGTCCATTGATAGATGAATGAATACAGAAGATGTGGTGCATATAAACAATGGAATATTACTTGGCCATTAAAATAATAAAATCTTGCCATTTGTGACAACATGGATGTACATAGAGGGTGTTCTGCTAAGTGAAATAGATCAGACAGAGAAAGGCAAATACTGTATAATTTCACTTATATTTGGAATCTCAAAAAAAACCAACAATAAATGAATAAACAAAACAAAACAGAAACAGACTCATAGATACAGAGAACAAAATGATTGTGTGCATTCAAATTTTTTCTTCTTATAAGTTGACAGAGGAGATGGAGGTGGGAAAATGGGCAAAAAAAAGGCAAAAGGGATTAACAAGTACAAAATTCCAAGGATATAAAAAATATATCACAGGGACATAATGCACACATAGGGAATATAGTCAGGAATATTGTAATTACTTTGCATGGGGACAGGTGGCTTATTGTGGTCACTTGTAAGGTGTATATATATATAATGCTACAGTGGACGTAGGGGTGCACATATCTTTTTATATATATATACATGTTGAATCACTATGTTGTACAGCTGAAACTGATGTATGTCACCTATAATCTAATAATATTTTAAATAGCTTAAAAATAAAGGAACCAATCTTGCCAACACTTCGATCTTAGAATTCTAGTCTCCAGAATGTGAAGAAATAAATTTCTACCATTTAAGCCAACCAGCCTGTGGTACTTTTTTATGGCATCCCTAGCAAACCAATATACCTCTTTATCAAACTCTGACTTTGAACAAATTATTTATGTTCTTAGATTCCTTATACTTAAAATATAAATAATAATACTTTCTTTGAAAGTTATGAGATTAAAAATGATGATGTATCTAAATGGCCTGCTATCTAGCTAACATAAAGCAGTTGCTCAAACATTCTTTATCTTCCTGGGCCCTGCCTTCACTGTCAAGTGAACTTGAGTAATCTTTGGAATATAATTTCATTTATTTTTTTTGTTTTTCCAATATTCACCTGGTCTATGCATATATAATTTGACAAAATATTTTAAAATAAATATTGATATGTAACATCTTTTGTGAAACTAGATACATTAAGTGTACTCAGTTATATTTAACAAAATATTTTCTTGAAAAGAAGATATATATAAGAAAATAAAACCATCCTAATCAATCTAGATCACATATGTAACATATATCTGGGTGATTCTTAGGCTTACCCTACAGAACTTCATGATTTCACCACTCAGATAAACACTTCAAAGTCTAAATGTTCATTGAAATCTTACCTTAGGCGTATATGTTTGCTGAGTTTCCAAAACTCCAACATACTATTAAGATCATCTTAATATGTCTTTTTTCTCCCTCTTTCTACCCTCTAGCAAAGCCTCAAATAAAAATGCTGGAGCTTGCATCCCTTGTACCCACCATCTTCTATCTTCCACACTCCATCTTTGATTATATCCCAGTCTTTGCCTTTCTATAATAGTCTAGGGTTAATTCAGTATCTTCTTAATACATTCTTTAAATTTTACTTCTGCAGATTTTATGAACTAATAAAGCATAGGGTTAATAAAAACATAATCAATAACCATACTGGTAAAACTAGACTAATTCAAGGGGGCAAAACTTTCAGTAAAAACACCCTTACCTTTCTCATTCTTTTGGCCCAGTTCCATAATCTTTTTATTTCTCCCCTCCTTTCTTTTTCTCCAAATCCAAAGCCCAATGCAAATCTTCCCAGAAGCACATGGAAAGAAAAATGAAAGAGAGAGAGAAGGAGAAAAATAAAACGAATGTAAGTTAAACTTTGTGCGAACTTTGGAAAATTAGCTGTTCTGGTTCGTTTCCAAGTTTTTGGCAAAGATCCAGGATCAAATAAGAACCAACATGACAAATCCACAGTGAAAAGTGAAGAGTATACATAGTTTAACAGTAAGTGGAGAGCTGAACAATTATTCATTTAAGAGGGAGCTAGCTTAGGTAATTAGGTAAAATCAGGAACTTTTCTTATATATGATTTGGAGAATTGTAAATATCAAACCTCACCATTTGAGATAATAAAGTAGTATGGTACAGTTTTCAAACTGACAAATATTTGAATAAACAGGCAATAAAACTTGAAAAAACTCTTAACTTTAGCATAAATAGTAACTACAAGAAACCATAAAAATAATTTGAAATAAAAAGTTATAGTCATAAATTTATCAACCTAGTTCTTTAGTTAAAAGTAGCACCAGTATGACTAGTTATTTGAGAAATAAAAATAGAGGAGATAATTCAAAGAATAGAAGAGAACATTTATTAAAATTACAGCTAGTATTTTAAAAACCTTCCAACAATTGGTCTATGGTAGCCATGTGACCCAGTTCTAGACAGTGATATATAAATAGAAGTCACTAGTTAGAACTTTCAGGAAGATTTTTAAAAATATATAGTTATCTTTACATATAGAAAGATGTAGATTCAGTTCAATCTTTTGCCATTATCTTGTCTTCTTGTTTGAAACCTGATAGGAGAGCAGTAGCTCTCTTATGACCGTGGAGAGATGAGCATAAGGAAAGAGTCTCACATGCTAAAGATGCTGGAGCCCCCAGACAAAAGGAGCTTCTTAACTGGATCAACTCCTTTCTGCCTATCCCCAGATTCTTGCTTCGAGAGAAAAATGAACCTCTTTGTTTATTAAGCTACTACAGTTGGGTTTTCTACTACTCTTGGCCAAACACACTTATAACTGGTACAATAGCCTCAAAGAGATGTATAAGGTATTTCATTCATAAAACCAGAACAGGTCACTATAGAAAGGGGACAACTGTCGAACTTGAAAGAATTCTTGTGATTTCAACATAAGATTGGCAAATTTAGAAGAAGATAATAGAAGAGTGAAAGGATAGAGTAAAATCAATTTTTCCGATTATAAAATAAAAAGCAGAGATATAAAATATAAGAGGAAAGTTTAGCTATATGGTAGGTAAATTCAGTGGGCATGAAATCTGATCCAATAAGATCTCCAGAGAAAAAAGAGGGTGGGGGGAATGGGAAAATATAATCAAAGAATTAAAAGAAATTTATTTTTCCTCTCAAGTGAAGTAAAGCATAAGTGTCAAATTGAAAGGAATCACCAGTGTCAAACAAAATATATGGAAAAAATATCTGTACCTTGGCACTTTTTAAGAAAGTTTCAGAATTCTAAGAATACTCAGATCTAATAAACTTCCGAGAAGAAAATATAAGGTTTTCATCTACTTAGAAATTGTCATCAGACTTTTCATCAATAGAAGATGAAAACTTAGAAATATATTTAAAGTTCTATAGGCAAATAACAGTCAATGTAAAGTTGTACATTCAGGTGAACGATTATCTGAGTACAAGGATGAATTAAGAATCTGACTCTATTCTTGATATTTTACCACTGATATTTTTCATTCTCCACCTCTCTATCTTTCTCCCTTGCCCCACATCTAGGCAAAGCTATAAGTACTATCTACTACTTCCCTTGGCACTGGCAAGAAGTTCAAACCTAACTCTAGCCTTATCTTCTAACCGCAGTAAAAGCCAAAGCCATTTGTTCCTCCCTTTACTCAAGCCATTTCTGACTGGCTTGGCTATCTGTCTGCTTTCTCCCCAGAAAGTCTTATTATGCGAGTAATAAATATAGTGATTTTCATACTGCCTCGGTGAGTGTATGACATCATCAGTCTCAATATTTAAACCAATTTGGGGTGAGAGATTGATCCTGCCCACTGCAAGGCAACCGCTAATCAGAGGCTAAATAAATATATTTCCTAATATTCAAGTCCTGAATAACCTAACTTTTTATGTACCTTCTAAAGAAAAAAAAAAAAATCTGTTGAAGATGTTCCCCAGAAAAGTGAAAACTGTTTCCAAGATGATATCCATCCTAAAAAAGAAACATATTTCAAGACATAGAAGACTTAATCCAGGAGTATAATGAAAATAAACCCCGGGATTGTTACAGCAAGTCCAGAAATGAGTTAGACCAAATTACAACAGGAAGTCAGAACTCCAAGCACTCAGACTTTCGAGAAGGACTTCAAGACAAATGGCGTGGTTAAGAAGTTTAAATTTCTTAGTGACTCTGTTTAAACATATTTCTTATGTCAACAAGAATAGAGACAACTAAAACTTCAGGGGTAAAAATGTTCAATAAAAATGTTATAATTCAAACATGGAGCACACTAAAATGAGAAATAATTTTGAATAATTGATAATATGAACAACAAAAAATCCATCTGACTGATATTTTTTAGAGATGTTCTTACTCTACAGTGAATCATACTATTTGGTTCTTCACATA
>NW_011888802.1:1471075-1485253 GCF_000151845.1 Pteropus vampyrus | reverse complement strand
GGATTGTTACAGCAAGTCCAGAAATGAGTTAGACCAAATTAGAACAGGAAGTCAGAACTCCAAGCACTCAGACTTTCGAGAAGGACTTCAAGACAAATGGCGTGGTTAAGAAGTTTAAATTTCTTAGTGACACTGTTTAAACATATTTCTTATGTCAACAAGAATAAAGACAACTAAAACTTCAGGGGTAAAAATGTTCAATAAAAATGTTATAATTCAAACATGGAGCACACTAAAATGAGAAATAATTTTGAACAATTGATAATATGAACAACAAAAAATCCATCTGACTGATATTTTTTAGAGATGTTCTTTCTCTACACTGAATCATACTATTTGGTTCTTCACATAAAGATATACACATGCTATGTTAAGAATACTCTTTATTATCATTCAGTTTTGGAATCGATATATAGATAAAGCATAGAAGATATAGTTTCAGATTGGATTGGCATTGTTAAAAATTTTAACAATGAAAAATATCTTAGCCAACAGATGCCTGAAATACAGATCAGGAGGGTAAGAGGAGATAAAAATGAGATACTGTGTGTGTGTGTGTGTGTGTGTGTGTGTGTGTATACATACATAATGTATACATATATAATGTATATGTATGTATAAAAAATACTGTGTGTGTGTGTGTGTATATAAACAATACCTTTATGGTATCTTTTAGTGAATGAATGTTCTTTATTTTAATGATACTCAATGTATCAATGTTCTAATCTTTCCTTGGTGGTGTCATTCTAAGTCCGTAGTTTTCTTTGGGGGAAGTTTTGAATTATAGATTTGATTACATTAATAAATATAAGACTGTTTAAATTTTTCTATTTCTTGTTTTGTCAATATTGGTAAGGTGATTTTTTAAGGAATTATTCCATTTCATATAAGTTGTCAAAATTATTATTGTCTACAATATCCTCTTCTTACCATGTCTGAGTATATCTTCATGATTATTTAATTTTTATTTAATATCAAGGTATTATATATATACAATATCTCCTTGATTTAAAATATACATATATAAAATAAAAGAATATAAAGCACTCCTATGAAGCAGTGAGAAAATATTAACATACCAGTATTAAAAATGGTCATAAGACAAATATTCTGTTTTCTTACCTACAAAAAATGAAACATCTATTCCACAGAGAGTTAAATTAGAAAATCTTTATAAAATGAAACACATTAGATGAAGCAATTATCATCCTTTTATTACTATTGTTATCTAATATTACAAGAATCCATTTAAGAAGTAATCAAACAAATTTGGATGATAGACATAAAGGCATAAAAAAACACGGCCTATTTTGAATTTTCATCTTTTAACTAGGTATGTTGTTGTCTCATATGTATAGCCAGAAAGAGTAACAGAAAAAGAGAAAAAAATATATCACTGTGGACAGAAGAGGTTTGCCCATTCAAATAAATTTAAGCCCATTCAGGAAACACAGTCTGTATTAACCAACTTTTATTAATATGAACTCTCTTTACTCCCCATTAAGACTATGTCATTATTTTCTAAAAGAAGAATGTCTTTTGTTATTATAGGAAATATTTTATAAATTTACAGCTAGAGAGATAGGAAACAAAAGCTTCTGATTTTTCAGCTTCAGAAAAATCTCTTCATTTTCAGTATGTAGTTATCATTTTTACCTGCTAAATGATGTTAATAATTAAACCTAAAATAATATCTCAGTTAAAAATATATGTGTAAAATACAAATAAAATAATGCCAGAATATAAAAGGTAGTCACTAAATATTTTGTAGCACTAGCTAAACAACATGTACTTGGTTTAAATTATTGCCCCAAAAAAATCATTTTAAGATTTGTCATTAGTTTTGACTCCAAAGCTGACAATGTTTTATAAAGTAAATTTTGTATTCATTTAAAGTATTGAACATGATTATACATTACCTTAAAAATTCCTCAGAGTTCATGAGTTTGTTCGGCGCCTATGCAGCTTAAATATATTATCAGACGTCATTTAAAGTATGATGAATGAACATCTAAATGAGGTGCAGCCAGCCTCTGTGAGGCAGCTATTAACCCAAATGAAACCTCAGAGTAGCTCACCTATCTTGATTTCAAGAATTTTACATGGAAAATAATCCAAAGCGAAACTGGTCTTTAATCTAAATGAACAATAACTTAAAGTTGTGTTTTTTTAAAAAAAGCAACAAACACATTATTTCTATTTTAATATCTAATTTGTACCCTAGAATTTATCTATGAACTTTACTGTTTCTTAATAGTTTCATAACATAGTGTGCACAGGAAAGCATTTTGTAATAGGGAGTGTTAGCTGAGACTGTTCTCTCAAGTTTTTGTTTCCTTAAAAAACATTATTCTCTGTAATTACTGAATAAGACTTCATTGTAAAGGGCAAGCAGGCTGTTTTTCTAGAGGTAGAGCCTTAAATACTGCTTTAAAGAAAAGAGATTTTTTTTTTCTATTGTTTTTTTTGAGGCATATACCTTTGGATTATTCTATGTGAAAAACAAGAGCTCGTCTGGAAATGCAAGATCTTAGAAGATGGAGGGGCATCTTAGACGCTATGAAAGGGATTGTTTTCTTGTGGCTGGAGAGCAGACTGAGCAAGCCATGATGCTTCCCAAAGTTCAGATGAATGGATTCCGAGAGCGAAGTTGAAATAAGCAAGGCCATTGACATGCTGGTAGATGAGGATAGAGAGGATCTTCAGGAGTAAAACTGACAGATGGAAAGTTGGCTAGGTTAAGTAAAACCAACTTTAATTCAACATTTATTTCTATCAGCCACACCTACAGTCATTATCTGAGGCCAATAGGCACGGGGTAGAGTAGGCAAGAAAGGAGAACCAAAGAGGAGAGATGATCTTCATCTTCCAAAGTTTCATGAAGTTAGTTGCTGTGTATTTCTCAGTTTGAAGAAGAAAACAATGATTCAGATTAAAGTTTGCCTTCAAAATAAATTTCTGTTATAATGTTCGATTAACTAATGTGGATAACTATTTACTCCCTAAGTAAGGTACTATATAGTTCACAATCTAAATAAGATAACAAGTAACTTTAAAAGCGAATGAACTTCATGTTCTTTCATGTTTGCTAGCATGTACCAAACAAAACCCCTTAATAATCAAAGAGAAACAAATTAACTGATGTATTGGGTATCAATTTAGTTTAAAAACAACCTTTTATTTTACCTTCACTTTCTGAGAAAGGAATAGTATTTTCAATAGTAGGCTCTGGTCTTCAAGATAAGGAAAACCATAACATTCACATAGCCTCAGAATTCAAAATCTAACTTCCAATGAGTATATATGGATGGTGTCTATGAACTTTCTGAAACTATATAAAAATATTAGCTTTCAAAGCATTTAAATGTATTTTTTTTCTGAGAGAATATTCATAATTCTTATGAGATTCTTAAAGAAATCCAATGTTCCCAAAATGGCTAAAATCCAGAAGCCTTCCCCAGAAGAGACCACCCCCACTGCACTGAACTAGACCTCGTTAGAGGTTCTCTCTGCTGATCTGTGGCAGGACAGAACCAGCCATTCCCGCGGAGGGGCCTTACTCTCCCCAGTGGGGGACACTGCTTTGTCTCAAAAGCAGGAAGAGACTCTACCCTGCCTCTCTCTCACAGCTGCCAATCACATGGAACCAATAGAGGTCTCTCCGTTTTCTCCTCTCTTGCAAAGAACATTCCAGTCCAGGGCCCTGGGTTGACCTTCTACAGGGTTGGCGAAATAGGACAAGACCCTTCATTTCACTGGTCAGTGTCTGATTTGCAGAACCAAATTCTCCTGCAGATGAGTTCAAAGGTCAAGTTTTGAGGGCCCATATTAGAAGGCTTTCCAATTTGGCCTCAGATCCTCACCATATTCTTTAAGGCAGCTTTAATTGGGAGCCATAACTTTGAGAATTGGACCTCAATTAATGCTGTTGATCCCCCCAGTGATTCTTCTTTACCAACTAGAACCTAGAAGGGTGGATGAATGAGTACTACCTGGGAATCCAGAACTCCAGTAGGTACCTCTGGAATAGCCCTTGCAATTTACAAAGTATTTTAACATCCATTAACTCCTTTACTTTTTGCAATAACCCTGAAGTGTAGGTTATTTTATATATGAAAAATGTCCAAGTTTAGGTAGCTGTTAAATTGTGAGGCTGAGGTTCATATGCAGATCATTTGATTCTAAATGTGTTGCTTTTTATACTTCCTATCCCAACGAATATAGAGCCAAGGGTCATTCCTCTGAGGATGGTGTGTGCCCCTATGGTCCATTGAGATATCAGGATCTGATGAGGACTGACATCCCTCCAGGAAAGCTTTTTAAGTGCCACCCTTTAGGGAGTTCCTTTCCCCCTGATACTTAGATAAATAGTATTGCCTTCCTTATATCACCCCCATCACTTTTGTGACCTTAACTGATTAACACTAAGTGGAGATTTAAATTACCAAAATATATAGAAATAGAGATTGGAGAGAAGGGGTTAAATATAGCACAGATGCCTTAATTCTCACATGGAAACACAAGAGAAAGAAACGAAATTAATTCCTCTCTAACCAAATCATATTGAACTATTATTAATGTCTTCGGTTAAGAGAAGCAGGAGATATGTTCTATGGGTCTCTGAAGGTAATCGTGAGATCAGGCCTCACAATAATGGAGCCATGCTTAATTTTGTTTGTTTGTTTGTTACACGTATGCCTGTCAAAATTCCCACTTGGATCCTTTACTATTCAGCATCCCCGTGTCTATCAGTCACCTTCACTCTCGCCACTTCATCCTGGGCTCCTCCTGTTTCTCTCATATCATGTCTCAGCTTGATGGCCTCTCCTTACTTCTGTTCTTTGGGTGATCTGACCTTTTAGTTGGGTTCATTCACAGGCTGTTTCTTGGAAGAGTATTCCAAGGAGAGACAAGAGGAACTAGACCGTCATCTAGACTAGAGGGATTGAGTAAGTAATTGGAATATGAAACATGGGGTTAATCTGTGATTAGAAATATAGGCTATGGAGGCAGATATATGGATGTTTAAATATTCAAATTCTACCCCTGCCACACATATACTTTGAGCATATCTCTTAAATTAGCTCAGGATCAGTTTCCTCATTTGTCAACATGGGGATAATAGCCCCTGCTTCTTCTGGTTGCTATGAGATTAAATGAGATAATGTGTGTAAAATAATTCCATAAGTCTGCTAGATAATTGGTGTTTTAAAAAGGAAAATATAATTATTGCTATATTCTAGGAAGATTTCCTTAGGCAGAAGTGAATCTTCCTAAATCTTACACTCTTTTTGCTTATGCTAAACATTGCTATTTATAACCATTTATTTCAGTTATTGGTGTTCTTGTACCATCTCATCTACTATTCTTAAAAATTCTTGAAGATCTTGTACTTTACACGTCTTTGCATTTCATTTAATGCTCTGCAATGGTTTGCATTACATAAATGCCCCATATTTGTTGAAAGATAAAAGGAATTGCATTTAATACCATGTTCTCACTGTAAGATTGATCTCATTATTTAGCTGTAATGCATGCCCTTTCCTTTGAAATTTGGTGCATCTGATTTGTTTATAATGGATTGTATGTTCCTCATAACCTGCACCTACAAGCTTCGCTGCGGAATTTCAGGATTAATAAAACACAGGGGCAGAACCCTGGTCAGGCTGAACAGTGAGAGGAGAACACAACAGGAAGGCATGGACCACACTCAACCTTTCCCTTCTCAGCATTCTTCTGTTCTAAAGATCCAACCGAGAGGTGATGGTGTCTGGAGAGGGATGCTTTATTCTACATTTCACAACTTTCTGAATTATTATACTCAGTACTTAGTTATGTTTGTAAAGAAGGAGAGGGGTCAAGAGAAAGAAGAAGAGGGGGAAAACAACACTGCTCTTGGTCATATATCTCCCAGGGAGCATATTTTGAGTTAGGGGCCCTTCCTTTGCAACAAAACAGTTAAAATCTCCAGGGGTAAAGGTACCAAACCATCTGTTTTTAATGACAGTATAAATATGGCTTTTTCTGAAATTTACATTTGATAGATTGTCCATGGCTCAAAAAGGCATTAAATTTTAAAATACAATTTTATTAGGATAGATATTCATATATAAGAAAGTACTTTTATGAGACTAATCCAAAGGAGATATCTGAGAAGAAAAAAATATATACTTTTTATTTCATTTTAACTGCTAATGAATCTCAGGTTTTTGGGTTGTTTCGTTTTGTTTTGTTTTAAAGTGTCAAATGACCTCCACAAATAGTCTTCCTGGTGGTTCTGAATGAATTTGTTACTGGTAATACCATTTAACATACCCCATTGAAGAAGAGTCTGCAAGATAGTCTGACTTCATTAAAAACCAGTGATAGTGTCTTCATATTGCAAGAGACCTCGCAGAATGTGCCTGATGGGCTGAGAAAATCTTATGTTTTGTAAATAACCTCCCTCAAGTCTGATCTAAAAGTGCTCTCTTCCTGATTTCATCAATAAGGTTACTATGTGACTTTAAAAAATTCCACTGCTCTAGGAAAACTTCTGTTTCTTTTTATGCCCAGATTTAGCAGGTTTTTCAAAGCCCTTCTTATTAAGAAAAGTTGTGGCTGGAAAAATGGATAAGTAGCTACAACTATTCCAGGAAGCTATAAATATTCTGGTTTAAGCCATTTAAGAAATTCTCTCCTTTATTGTCTCCCAGGGCCTACCTACAACCGGGTACTACCTTCCCAAAGTGAAGTGGATGGTCCTAAATGATCATAGGTGGGTTTTGAAAAATAAACACAAAATTAGTTTCACACCTACTTAGACAGCTTAGAATTTTAATGTGTGAAGTATGCCAGGACTCTGCAGTGAAATAAAGCTTTGCATTCAAACTGATGTCAGCCAATCAGAAAACAGTACAGAGCACTGCCCATTTCATAATTAGGGAGCATTAGTCCAAGTTCTAGATTTTGCTTATTAATGGATAAAGCATTTCTTGACCCAGTTTTGCCATTTATTCATAAGAACCTTGTTTTCAAAAAGTGTTAAAATAGCGTGAAGGCCCTGATTTATGCCCACCAAATCCAGGAAATTCAAAGCTAATCCTCAGAACTATTTGTGTCTAGTTTTGCAGCAAACATTCTATATAAAACTGTGCTCCATTCGAGGATAACACAGACTAAAGAGACTACAGCGGGCCTTCCTGCAAGCTTGACTTTTTTTGGTTTTAAAGCTTTAAGTCGTATGTTGACAGATTTTCTATTGCATCTCTCTTTCTGCCATACACTTGTTGTAGTCCTGCTTGTCTGTCCTTTGTTATATCTTTTGGCATCCATGGGATTTTGTTGGATAGACAGGAGCCATGGCAATATTGACTGACCAAGAGTCCCATGGGGGTGAGAATTCTCAGACTGCCACAGGTGAGAACAGTTACAAATCTCTTCTTCCTCCTTCCGCAAAACTCCTCTCTCTGGGACCATTTCTACACATACCAGATACTGAGAAAATGTTCTTAATGAAAAGGAAACAATAACAAACCAACTGAAATTTGATTCAAGAGACCATCATTCCTGTTTCCTTTTTTGGAATGCCAGCCGTCCTTCTCCATCTAAATAGTCAAAACTCCACTCAACCTACAAATGCCATTCATTGTCACTTCCTTTGGTAGGTTTTCCCTGTCATTGGGCCCCAGTTTTCCCAAGTGTGACATTAATGGAGAAGGTTTAGATCCTGAAGGTCTCCTCCAGATTCTGTCTCTTTGTACCTCCCCTCGTATACTGTGATTTTCCAGTTCTGAACTTCAAGAATAGTCTTATGTCTCATTCACCTGGTACTTACCATTTACTGAATTATACTAGTTCAGGTCTCAGCTTTGTCACATGTTGTGAGGCTTTAAGAAAAAGTTACCTAATCTCTAAGCCTCAGTTTCCTTGTCCACAAAATGTGGATCATAATGGTATGCAGCTTCCATTATACAGTTGTATCAAGGATTACAGGACAGAAAGAGCTCACCACAGTAGCTGACAATTAGTTAGTGCTCAATAAATATTAGCTAGAGCTATTTTTCAATGTATAAGTTCCCTGACATTCTCAGCATGATCATCTGCAACATAATCATAAGCTTGAGGTTGAGAATACATGGTAGATATGTTTTCTGTTTGTCCTATCTTGCTTATTACAATGTCCTAAAAATAATAGGAATTCAACAGCATTTGTCGATCACTTGATTGTTACAGCTTTAGGTCTGATTTTCAGCCATTCTGTACTTAGTTTTTTTTTATGAAGATTGACTTATGCCAATTTAGGTCTTAAAACTGTATGAAAATGATTCGTGATAATATTCTAAATTGATTACAATTCCATTATGTAAATAATTTTATATCATGCTGAGCCTGTCCTGCTCAGAAAGCACATACCCGAAAAAGGCTGACCTAAACTGAAGTTGAAGTCCACCCTCTAGGAAGCCATTGCATTCGTCCACTCCAATGAACCTTCCAGTGGTTATAAGTGTGTTTGTGTGTTTGTCATTTGTTTGTTTTTAAGAGAAGGAAGGGGAAGGAATAAAGAGTGAATGAGAAGAGGAAAGACATATAAAGTAAAAAAGAAGAAAGGGGCAGAGAACGAAAGCAAAAGGTGAGAACAGTGAAAGGGAAGATGGAGAGAGTAAAAAAGAAGAAAGGGGCAGAGAACGAAAGCAAAAGGTGAGAACAGTGAAAGGGAAGATGGAGAGAGAGGTGTTCTGCAAGGTACAGTGTAAAAGGGAAAGACTTGTGAGAAAGGAAAGAGGAGATAAAGAGATAAAATGGGTATTGTGGTTCAAAGGCTGAGAAAGCTCCATCTCTAAGTCTAAATGCACAGCCTGCTTACCTGGCCTCCAAAACGTTAACAGGAGGCATGAAAATAACTTAAAGAGAGTTTTGCTCCAAAGCTGAAATTGGCCAATCAAATCATTAGATTACTCTTTTCATTTGAGAGAGATTTCCATTGTGGAACAGAAGACGATGGGTTCTCAGATGAAGGGAATCACATCAAATCATTATTCCTAGTCTGACTGTTTGCAGGGGCCTCGTCACAATTCTGAGAAGGTGTAAAATTTTTAAAATTTTTTTTCCACCAGGTGCTTTTTCCCCCTTTCACATGTCAGAGACTTAAAATTCCAAGTTCTGCAAAGGAACAAGACAGAGCTGCAGTGACTTCCCAACTGGCTGAATGCACCTCCAGAAGAACCAGCTTTATTTCACCAGAAAGTTCGAACAGTCTACACCACCTTCTTCTGAGTTGCTGAATAGTTTGCCTTTCAGTTGACTTAAGAATACAGTTCTCTTAACCAAACCGTGGCCCCACTGGGGAAACCAATCAGACACCAGGCTTCAAACCCCCAAAGTAATATGAATGGCCTTCTGTGAATCTAAGGTAAAGGGTGGTGTTGTTAGGAATTACTCAACCTTCCAGGCAGATCCGAGTATGTAGAAATTGATTAACACACCCAAGTTCCATTCCATCTACATTTTGGAAAAACACACCACTTCGTGTCTACATAGGCAGCTTATCTCTGTGGGCTACAGATTTTCAAGTGAAGATTAAATCTTGTTTTGTAGAGGAGATTTTCCCAAAGATCCCTATGAGATACAATTTTCAAAGTCAGAACTATCTCGAGTGGGGTTTTTTTTGTTTTGTTTTGTTTTTTTTTTTTTTTGGTTTTAACTGCAAATGTAATCAGCGAGCCTAGTGGCGGCTGCTTCTCTGACAGGCGCTCAGATTTACTGGAATGCCTCAACTCCCACAAGGGAAGAAATCGTTTCCTGTGAATTCCAGCTCCTGCAGGTTACTGAAACATAGCCATTTCCTCCTGTTGCTGAGCGCTCTCCCTCACTATCTCTCTGAGGGCTACATCCCTCTGCTGCGTAGCTGTGGACATCCCTGGCCCATTTCCATGGAAGCACATAGCAGGAGACTCTTGTGCCTGGGTACTGGGCCAAGAGCTTTCACTCTTAGAAGACATATTGGCCTCTAGAATTTCAGTGCTATTTGAAAAACAGATACTTTAGTTTTCAAGGAGTTCTCTTGTGAAACATGCAGTTATGTTATGATTTAAGACATGCCCTATCACAAGACAGAAAAACAGAAAGCGACGAGGGTTAGAAAAGGAGGAATTTATATGAACCTCCCCATATGTGTGTTCATTGCATGACTATGGAGCTTTCTTACATTCTGAAACTAGGACTATGTGATACATTGTGGTGTCAAGGACTCAGATGGCTTCAGTTTAAATCACAACCTTACCACTTCTAACTGTGTAACTTGGGTAAGTTTCTTGACTTCTCTGAGTGTCAGTTTCTTCATTTGTATAATGCAGATTAAAAGAAAAAATGAGGGTTGTTATGAGAATAAAATAATACAATGTATACAGAGGTCTAGCATAGAGGAAGCAGTCAAGTAATAGGTTCCCCTGATGTAACATCAAAGTGGTTAAAGGACTTAATATCCAAAGAGTCATGATGGGGACTAAAATCCGTTTCTTAACTTGTTCAATCACCTGTTAAACTAAATCGCCTCCCTATTAAGTGGCTGTCATTCTGCAAAGATTGTTAAAGAAGTTAATTCTCATGTCACATTATAGTCAGTTGGCTACAAGAATATAATTTTCCACCCAGGAGTATTTTGATGCATATATGTTAATTTGGGAAAGCTCAGTTTTGTTTTGTTTTTCCAAGTTTTTATCTGCCATCTTCCCAGCCCTCACTTGCTCCCTAAGCTGTTCCATCCAGCCCTAATAGGCCCTGGGTTGTTTCATTCCCCAGCAGAATTCTTCCAATCCTTCTTCAAGCCCTACTCTTCCTCCGAAGCTCAGATGGAGATCTTCACAGCACACTCCTAATGAACACCACCCTCCTTGTTTCCTTTGAACTGCACAGAATTTATGGCCTGTAAGAAACAATTTTACATTTAATTATATCTTATCTTATTATTCTTATTGGTTTATTAGCTGTATCTCTGGCTAAGTAAGTTTTAAGCACAAAGGCCATTTCCTGTATTCTTCTCCAATAACTGCCAATCTAGCATTCAGCACAAGTGTTCAATACCTTGTATTGAATTGATGACTATCAATTGATAATTGATGTAGTTTCATCACAATCATCATTTTCCACCAACCACCTATACAGAGTGTCCACAAATGGGACTTCAGCCGTGTTAATATTTCGTCTGGTTCCTCTCTCTCTCAGCTCGACTATTGACCTATAGTTAATATCAACCCCAGCAGCAGCAGCAGCGTGGCTTCAGCATGTTTCCAGATCCTCAGCATAAGATTGGAATCGACTTTCCCTTTAGTTCAGTCCTCACTGAAAGGATAGGTGGCAGCCAGACACATAAGTAGTGATTTTTTACTCTAAGAAATAGAGGAAGCCAAAAAAACCCATATTATTAAGGTCCCACAGAGATGCCTTGGAACTTCAAATAATATAATTCACCCATAGAACTCATAGGAGCAAGAAGCATGAGTAGGTCGATCTGGGATATAAACTAAGAGTGGGGGAGGAACACAGTGTATTCAGATGGAAGGAAAGTGAAGCGTCGTGCAGTCTACACAGTGAAGAACATGAGCAAAAAACAAATGAGATTATGTAAAATGTCATTACTCAAAGAAAACGGCAGTTAACATTTGGCGTAAATGCTTCCAGTTTTGTTTCCAGGTAAACAGATGTTTTTCTTTTTGAAAAATCGTGTCATAATGTGTATGACACATTCATGAAATGTGGTACGTTCATGGTACATTCGTGAAATAACATGTTTATTTCAATTAATAATTTATCATAATTATTTTTATGTCTTCTGTATTCTTCTACAAGATTACTTTTAATTGCTACATAATATTCCATTGGGTGGATAAATTTTTACAAGATTTCCATTATACACTATTATTAGCAGTCCTGAGATATAAATTTATCACTTAAAACTTTTATGTATCCTTCATTATATCCTTAGGAGAAGTTCCTGGAAGTGAAATTTCTGGTACCATCAATTCTTACTTTCTTAACCTTATATCTTCCCTCCAGCCACTTGTCCATTTCTGGTCTCCTCTGTGCTGGGTATCTTCCATTTAACTCTGTAAACCCACTCCTGCTCTTTTGTGACTCAGGAGATGGATCTGCATGGACTTCGTTGACAAGCTCTCTGACCCTCTTGCTTTTGATTGGGCTCAGCCACTGAAGCATGAAGCAAGAAATTAGAGGGGTGGAGACAGAGAGTGTGGTTGGGGTGTACACTCATTTGCTTCCTCTTTTACCTGAAAGGTTTCTTACAGGCCATAAGGCAGCCCTCTCTCCACATGGCTCTTCTCCCTTTCTCTCTCTCTAGGTTCTAGAAATGACTCTCTCTTCTCACTTCACCAGGCTGAGGTGGCAACAGAGCCTAATGTTAGGTAGTCCCCTGATGTAACATCAAAGTGGTTAAAGGACTTAATATCCAAATTTCTTACGGTAATGTACTATTCCTTGTGGTTCCCCTACTCTGTGCAAACCTTTGTAAACAGTTCACTTACTCAAATCCCAAATTACCTAAATCGAGTGTGCCATCAGTTCACTGCTATGCTGCTAAATGAGCCATCCCCTTTCCAGCAAAACTCCTTACATGAGTTGGCATTACTTGTCAATGCTTCCTGTTGTATCCTGAAAAACTCCAATCACTCTTCGATCCCACCACCATCATAAAACAACAATGCATCCCACATTGCCAAATGCAAAGCACAGACTTCAGTCCTCCTCCTTCTGGGCCTATTAGCAGCACTTGGCCCACGCATCTGTCATTAGTTCTTGAAACACTGCTCACATCATGCCTCTTCCTGAAATGTTCTCCACCCTCTTCTGTTGGTTCTTCCTTATCTTCTTTAAGCTCTGTCATTGAAGTTATAAGTGCCCCACTCTTTGCACCTCTTTTCTTCTCTATTTATACTTGTTCTTGGTGATTTCCGTTAGTTCCATGATTTTAACTATCATCTCTATGCTGCCTACTTCCAAATTTACATATCCAGTCTGTATCTCTCCCCTAAACTCAGACTCACATATCCAGCTGCTTACTCAACATCTCAACCAAAAGTTATCTCTATCTTCACATATAAAAACCTAACATGATTTTTTAAATCTGCAAATGTGTAGATGGCAACTCTATTTGTCTGGTTTCTCAGGCCAATAGTTCCAGAACCATCTTTCTGTCTCTTATACTACATACCCAATCTATTAGGAAACCATACTGACTCTGCCATCAAAATGTACAGAAATGCAATGGCCTCTCTCCAGCTGTCATTTCTCACCTAGATAAGAGAAAGTCCTCTCAGCTGTTTTATTTTCACTCTTATTTGCTCTGTCCTCAACAGATACTTTTTACTGCAGCCAGATTCTGTCATCCATCTGCTCTGCTCAAAACTCTAGTGGCTTCCCATCTCATTCAGAATAATGCCAATGTCTTTCAAATGACTTGCGAGGGCCTAAGTCATCTTGCCTCTGGGTATCTCTCTACTTTTATCTCATACTTCTGTCCCTCTCAGACAATCCTTGCTAGTTCTTCAACACACCAACTATTCTCGCACCTCAGGGCCTCAGTATTTATTGTTTCCTCTCCTCAAATGTTTCTGGAATGTTTTTCTGCCGGATAGTCACAGAGATTGCTTCCTGGGTTTCTTTATGTCTCTGTATAAATGCCATGCTATCAGAAAGGCTTTCCATAGGATCTCGTCTTGAAAACCATGCAGCTAAACCCACCCGCAACACTCCTTTAACCTGTTCCTGCATTTAATGACTAAGCAAATGAATAAAAAGGTGTGTGTATTTTTTAAATGTTTAATATGAACATTTAAAAACATACAAAAGTTAGAGGAAATAGTTTAATACATCCTCATTTATTCACTAGTGAATTCCAACAATATTTAATATATAGTCAATCTTGTTTTAGCTTTCCCACTCAACTTCCCTATCCACTTTCTACTATATAGTTTAAAAGCACACCCCATATGTCATGTCATTTCATCTGTAAATTATATGTGTATTTTTGACTGTCTTCTGAAAAGTTATAGAATTTATATTTACATAGCTGTGTGTTTCAAATGCCCATTCTCTCGTCTCTTACTCATACTAGCAGATATGATTATACAAAAATAATATTTGACAATTTTATTGGTGAATTCTTTATTTTTTATATTAAAAAAA
>NW_011888802.1:1468159-1471025 GCF_000151845.1 Pteropus vampyrus | reverse complement strand
ACTCAGGAGATGGATCTGCATGGACTTCGTTGACAAGCTCTCTGACCCTCTTGCTTTTGATTGGGCTCAGCCACTGAAGCATGAAGCAAGAAATTAGAGGGGTGGAGACGGAGAGTGTGGTTGGGGTGTACACTCATTTGCTTCCTCTTTTACCTGAAAGGTTTCTTACAGGCCATAAGGCAGCCCTCTCTCCACATGGCTCTTCTCCCTTTCTCTCTCTCTAGGTTCTAGAAATGACTCTCTCTTCTCACTTCACCAGGCTGAGGTGGCAACAGAGCCTAATGTTAGGTAGTCCCCTGATGTAACATCAAAGTGGTTAAAGGACTTAATATCCAAATTTCTTACGGTAATGTACTATTCCTTGTGGTTCCCCTACTCTGTGCAAACCTTTGTAAACAGTTCACTTACTCAAATCCCAAATTACCTAAATCGAGTGTGCCATCAGTTCACTGCTATGCTGCTAAATGAGCCATCCCCTTTCCAGCAAAACTCCTTACATGAGTTGGCATTACTTGTCAATGCTTCCTGTTGTATCCTGAAAAACTCCAATCACTCTTCGATCCCACCACCATCATAAAACAACAATGCATCCCACATTGCCAAATGCAAAGCACAGACTTCAGTCCTCCTCCTTCTGGGCCTATTAGCAGCACTTGGCCCACGCATCTGTCATTAGTTCTTGAAACACTGCTCACATCATGCCTCTTCCTGAAATGTTCTCCACCCTCTTCTGTTGGTTCTTCCTTATCTTCTTTAAGCTCTGTCATTGAAGTTATAAGTGCCCCACTCTTTGCACCTCTTTTCTTCTCTATTTATACTTGTTCTTGGTGATTTCCGTTAGTTCCATGATTTTAACTATCATCTCTATGCTGCCTACTTCCAAATTTACATATCCAGTCTGTATCTCTCCCCTAAACTCAGACTCACATATCCAGCTGCTTACTCAACATCTCAACCAAAAGTTATCTCTATCTTCACATATAAAAACCTAACATGATTTTTTAAATCTGCAAATGTGTAGATGGCAACTCTATTTGTCTGGTTTCTCAGGCCAATAGTTCCAGAACCATCTTTCTGTCTCTTATACTACATACCCAATCTATTAGGAAACCATACTGACTCTGCCATCAAAATGTACAGAAATGCAATGGCCTCTCTCCAGCTGTCATTTCTCACCTAGATAAGAGAAAGTCCTCTCAGCTGTTTTATTTTCACTCTTATTTGCTCTGTCCTCAACAGATACTTTTTACTGCAGCCAGATTCTGTCATCCATCTGCTCTGCTCAAAACTCTAGTGGCTTCCCATCTCATTCAGAATAATGCCAATGTCTTTCAAATGACTTGCGAGGGCCTAAGTCATCTTGCCTCTGGGTATCTCTCTACTTTTATCTCATACTTCTGTCCCTCTCAGACAATCCTTGCTAGTTCTTCAACACACCAACTATTCTCGCACCTCAGGGCCTCAGTATTTATTGTTTCCTCTCCTCAAATGTTTCTGGAATGTTTTTCTGCCGGATAGTCACAGAGATTGCTTCCTGGGTTTCTTTATGTCTCTGTATAAATGCCATGCTATCAGAAAGGCTTTCCATAGGATCTCGTCTTGAAAACCATGCAGCTAAACCCACCCGCAACACTCCTTTAACCTGTTCCTGCATTTAATGACTAAGCAAATGAATAAAAAGGTGTGTGTATTTTTTAAATGTTTAATATGAACATTTAAAAACATACAAAAGTTAGAGGAAATAGTTTAATACATCCTCATTTATTCACTAGTGAATTCCAACAATATTTAATATATAGTCAATCTTGTTTTAGCTTTCCCACTCAACTTCCCTATCCACTTTCTACTATATAGTTTAAAAGCACACCCCATATGTCATGTCATTTCATCTGTAAATTATATGTGTATTTTTGACTGTCTTCTGAAAAGTTATAGAATTTATATTTACATAGCTGTGTGTTTCAAATGCCCATTCTCTCGTCTCTTACTCATACTAGCAGATATGATTATACAAAAATAATATTTGACAATTTTATTGGTGAATTCTTTATTTTTTATATTAAAAAAATAATGAATAAAAAGAAAGTTCTCAGGGCCTATAATAATGTCCTCTTCTTTCTCGTGTTACCTTTCACAATTCCAAGATACTAACAGACAAAAACGTATCAAACTATATTTCTTTCCTTCTCTTGTAAAAAAGCTTGTCTCATATAATTATGCATAATAACTTCTATAATTATAAGATCAGAGCTCTATCTTAATCATCTCAGAATGTACTACTAAAGGCACATTAGAAGCAACATAATTTTTTAGAAAGAGGGTCTGGAGTGAAAAGAGAAATTGCTAAAACAAGTTGTTTCTCTTTAGCCAGTATCTTTTTTAATCGGTCAACTTCATTGATAATCTCATTTTTAAAAAAATCTTTTTAGAGAATTTGCTCAATCCTTGAAGCCATCTTCCAATTCTGGAAGGAGAAAGCCAGTTCAGTACAAGGTGCCCCTGGGCCCCTCGTCTTCCGTGGGCTGGAGACAGATTGCATCCTGGCAGTGCCGGGAGGGTTCAGGTTGGCAGTTCTGACAGTTACACAGAACAGCTCTGTGACTCTCCCTGGAGAAAGCCTTCTGTTCTCTTAAGCGCTAGCATATTAAGCATCTACTGCATGGAATAGGATGAGGAGGGGTTTGGAAAAGAAAATGTGAAGACAAATGAGGATATTTAAAAGCAGAAAAGAAAATCCAGTGCTCAGAACAGCATTCTTTAACTCAGACTAGCTATAAATTTTCTCTTGTTGATTTCTTGTCTTGGAAAGAACCCATTAACAAAATAAAATTTAGAAAAAGAAAAGAAAGAAAGAAGAAAGAAGAAA
>NW_011888802.1:1457230-1468039 GCF_000151845.1 Pteropus vampyrus | reverse complement strand
AAGGAAGAAAGGAAGAAAGGAAGAAAGGAAGAAAGAAAGGTACAGGCTGGAAGCTCAACTGTGATCATTTTTCCTTAATGGTAAATCTGGTACCATTCATATCTGTGAAATGTGAAAGGAAGATCTGAAAATCTCATTTTGTCATTTGACCAAAAAGCTCGAACAATCTATTTAAAAGACATGAAAATACATTTACAATCTGGGCGGAGGTTGAGGAAGTACTTTTCTTGCCTTTCCCCCTACTTGCTTTACCAACGGAGCTTGAAGCTTCTCAGTCTGTCATCACATTCAACTCCATTTCTTCCCTGCCAAGAATCTGATGGCCGAGTTTCCGGTTAGCCTGGGCGTAGGATAAATCTTTCTTGTAATTTGCTTGAGATCCCACCCAACGAGATTCCTGGATGAGAAATTTGTTGCTTCTCCTCACTAAAGGATATAACAAGTCAACAATTTTCATACTCTATATGACTGGACAGTCACTAGACCATGGACACAGCCCATTTATCGATCGGTATGCAAATCTAATTGGAGATGAAGAATGGAAGTGGGGGTCTGCAAGGTATGAGGTCTCCTTAGGCCAATCCTTTCTAGAGTTCCCTGAGAGGGCTGCTCATTCCTAAGCAGCTTCTCCAGCTGTCTGTGGCTCCTGCATTCTACGGTTTGAGGGGCAGGACCAAGCAGAGCAGTCTTCCCATGAGTGTTCTAGAGACCCTCAGATCCTTCTCACAGTAGCTGCCACCTAAAGTCCATAGACTGGCCTTCTGGGGTACCTGTCCAGAGCCTTTCAGGAACATATACCTCAACAATACTGTAAACAACAGAGTGCTGGCCATTCTCTCAGTTCCCTAACTTAGGCAGGATGGATATGACTCTGCTAACTACCCTGGCTACCAGCGAGAACTCACAATCCCCAAAGGAGTATTTTTCCAGGCAAGAGAGAGCCATTTTAGCCACAACACAGTGGGTTCGAACTGCCCATGCATAAACACAGTCTAGAAAGAAAAGAAAAAAGAGAATGGAAGAAGGAGAAGGAAGGGGAGTAGAGGAGGGGCGAGGAGGGGAGGACAAAAGCTAGGAGCCTACCGCTTTTATTACCTCTATTTCTTGGTGCTATTCCAGAAACTGAAGATGTCAACTAATGTGAAATATGGGCTCTTCATCTAATTATCTTCATTGAGGTATAAAGTTTTCAGCGGTACTTCAAATTACATAGCAGGTATGCTCTTAGAAATCTTTTTTCTTCCTCTAATTTACATAAATTCATATTTCAAATGTGCTGAAAAGATTACCTACTGAAAGTATCCATGTTAGAAAGTTATTTTAAAGGTAAAAACTTTTGAAATGAGAACAATTGCCTACATTATTTTGTTTTATTAATGTGGCTTTTTTTTTGCAAGTTAAATAAAAATCAGAATAAAAAGTGTTATATTAAAACAGAACCTGACTCAGAAGTTAAAATAGATGGTTATACTCACTCTTTAAAATAGCCTGATGTGGAAATGATATACTGCTTCTGGTTGATGTCGTGGCTAGAATTTGAGTCCCCTAGCACTAAGGTTATTACCTGTGAGAAAAAGGAAAATGTTGTAGCAATGCCTTATTTAATAAGTTATTTGGAAATAAACTCTTTCAATAATAAAGTCCCTATTTAGGAAAAAAAGCTATGTTACTTTTGAAAATAACAAAGACTGGAAGATAAAGCATTGCATGAAGGCTGCCTTCTGTTCCTCAATCTTCTCTTCCAACCCTTTTTCCATTCTTTGATGTTGATCCCTCCCCATCCCACTCCAGTTCTCCCTAAAGCTGTCTATCACTCTGGTCTTTAGTAAAATGACTCACTTAAAATCAGCTAAGCAAAGAAAACTTTAGTATAACCGAGTTTCAGGGGATCACCCTAAGCAACAATGGTGAAAAAAAAAAAGTTTGCTTTTCAATATATTGGATTGCAGTTTTTGCCTCTTATAAAGAAAACTTCAGACATAAGCAAATAGATGGTGATATAGCTATATAATTTTTAAAAAATCATGCAGTCATTCTTCTATAGGTTGTCGGAGATAAAATGAGGGGAGAATTAGCCCAGGATAACTCTCATGGACATACTGGGGCTCCACGTCCTGTGTAAAGGGTTTCTTCCTGGCCTGTTCGTCCCTGGCCGACTGCCAGTGTGTCCTCTCTCCCTTCTTAAACCTCACTATCTCCAATACATCGAAGGCTCCCTCCTTCCTAAAATTTGATATTGTTTCCAATACTGTTTTAGTATTACTAACCTTTTTATTTCATGTGCAGTAGCAAAACATAATTTTTGTAACTTAAGAACTAACTTATACAAATATACAATGAACATGTGCAAAAATTATTCAACTCATTAACTCATGAAGACACCAGTAGGTGGTAAAGTTGTTTTAAAAAGACATGTTGAGAACTAATTTATAGGCAATTTAACAAACAAACAAACAATACAAAACTAGTTAATATCCTATAAAGCAATAAACCATTATGTATCTTTTCTACCAGATAGAAATCATTTGCATCTCTATTAAACAAAAACTACATATAAAAAAAAAAAACTCTACAGTGTCTGGGTACTAGTCAATAATAAATTTCAAAGTTAAATAATAGTACATTCAATAATTTAGGGATGGGCCTCAAATATGACATTAAAAGATAATGCAGCCATCCTCCAGACCTTATTTACAGATTTTGGACAATTTTTCTTTAAAGTAGAAATGCAAGTCCTATTGTTATAATATTATTTCAATCCAGTTTACAAAGTTTAGGACAATATTTAAGAGATGTTATTAGAACATATGTTTATTATGTATTTAGAACATTAGTCGAGGTATCAGCACATCACATGTACTGTTTAACAGAAAAGAAGTAGGAAACACATTCAACCAAAAATATTTGCTAAAGGACACAAGCTGTCATGCCAGCCAGTAAGACTCATCAGACTGGAGCCCTCCAGGAAGATTATTAAAACAGAAAATCTGAGAAATCAGGAGCCATCCCTGATATGGATTATGACAAGCTAGAGGTTGGGAAACTGATTTAAAAACTGGGATCAAGGAGCATGCAAGTTTGGGAAGCCAGAAAGCAATGCTTGGGGCTACAATAAGTCAAATGTCAATAGCCAAGATCTTAATGAGCCAATAGGCCTCAAAGTTCGGGACAGATGAGATAGTCAGATAGACTAAGTCAAGGACACCACATAAGAAATGTGACAGCTTTGATCTTAGACTGTACTTGATACCCTTCATCTACCACAGTAAAAAGATTTCTTAACATTGGGGCAGAAGGCTCCATCCCAGGGTCAAGTGTTACCCAGCTCTGTGGACTCTTCTACCTGCTCTATTGTTTCCAAACTAGAAATAAATTTGACAGTAGAGAAAAAAAAAGAGAGATAGAAGAATAATATCCCTGTGTTCCTAGAGTCCTAGTTAAGTGTTTTATTACCCTCTCAAATTAAATTGCCAATAAAAAAGAAAACTGAAATGACAGAAGTGTCTCCAGAAACTGATTCCAGACTTCTGAATTATTTCCGAGTTTTTATTTGATCCCGCTGACATATCTCCCTGATGTTAGTGAAAGTATAATTCCTATTTTTACACAAACAAGAAACGTAAGTCTCTTCTGCACTGATGATAAAGATGGTTTGAAAATTAATCAGCAAAATTCATCAGTGTAGGAAGTTAACATGAGGAGCAGATAGCTTTTGGAGTGACTACCCAGAGCATGACCATTTTCCTCTAAGAATATGTCCCCCACTCTACACATAAAGGTTGGCCCTGGCTGCCATGTTTGATAATATCCATTCTTAAACTTTTAGCAAAGCTGGTTGAACCAGTGGTACCTAACACAAACTGGGTCAATCAATGATTCCCCCTTGAGAAGCTGAGATTAGAATTAAAGAATGTTAGTCAGTCTCTGCTAGTTACTCAAACCGAGGGATATGTAAATGAAGGCACTATCAGAGAGTTATCTTTTTGCATTTTGCTGTCTAATATGATAGAGACTAGCCACAAGTGGCCATTTAAATTTAAATTAAGTTAAAAATTTGGATTCCTAATCACTCCAACCATTTTTCAAGTGGCCAATAGCCACTTAAGGCCAGTGACATCATATTAAACAAACAATACAGGATACAGGATATTTTTATCACTGAAGAAATTTGTTGAATAGCACTAACTTACCACATGTTCAGAGAAGCAGAATCCTGAATGCAGAGACAGGAGAAGGAAGTCGATGTACAGACAGTAGAACCAAGAGACAAAGAAAATGTAGGAGATTAGCTGCCTCTATTTTCCAGGCCTTTGTTCTAGTCTCAAGTAAAATTCTACTTTCTCTTGCCTTTAAAATCCATGATACGTATCAATATCCCTATAATAAATTCTCTTTTCTCTTTTAAACCAGTTTGTTTAGAATGTTTTACTTGTAACTCAAAGATGCTTAATTAAGCAATCAGAATCATTTTAGCCCTCCCTCTCTTCTTTCTCAATACACCGTGGCACTGAATTATTTGGATAGTTATTGCTATTTTCCCCTTCATTTTTGTCTATGATATGAGTTTTGGGGTTTTTTTGCATTTATCTGCAATAAAAATCCCAAAAATTTACTGAGCAGGGGGTATTAATTTTAAATCTGGGATAATTGATTCATACAACCTGTGAGTAAAGCTTGGCTGGGTTGAAGTGAGGTGTTAGGTATAGCTAATGAGAGGATGACTTGTCTATTTCCTCTATCCAGAAAGTTACTACATAAAGTGTCTCACAGATAGAAAGGAAGGGACCACAAGATGTACTGTAAACCTCAAATTTATAACATACAAATTATCTCAGAAGAGTTCAGGGAACTAAATTTATGTGATTTAGAAGGAGCCTCAGAAAGATTTTATTTCCACATAGTATTTTTTGCTGAAACCTTTTGGAAGAGAAAGCAGTAGCCTTGTCTCTACTGACATAACTTTAGAACACACAAGCTTGCAAAGCAAGAGCGATCTTGACTGGGAGCAGGCAGAATACCTTTGATCTTCACCAGCCACTGTAGCTGCCTGAGATTATCTTAAATGCTAACCAGAGAGAGAGCATGCCTGAAGCTATACTACTCCACTACCTGCCCTGTGCAATGATCCCTTACAGGCGAATGGGCTGCTGTGAAAAGTGATTGAAGTCTACGGGAAGTAGTAGGGAGAGGAATTTATAACAGAAAAAGAAATACTTTGCCACCTGAAATTCTGTCCAAGGGAGGTGGATCACCTTTCTTGTGTGTTGATGAGTTTGTGTTTGTAGGTTTAGGGGAAAATTCAGAAATATATAGGGAAGAAGAACTGAAATTAGGAAGTCAGGGTAATAACGAGAACCTGAGCATAAAACAGAGGAAATATTGGAGCTAGATTCTGTGAGAGGAAAAATCCAGGGAGAAAAAACAAATTCAGAGATGTGACTCAGGAAGGAGTTTAAGGAACTGCTTCATATAAGCTTAAAAATTGTTTCATGCGAGATGCTGAATGTAAATATTCATTCCAACTTCTCTCCTATAAAATTTTAGTAACACTTGCCCTCCCAGAAAACAAGAAGCTCTCTTGTGGAGGTAGATGAACTAGCCTGGCACGTTCATGAGAGGTGGACCAATGACGAATCTCTCAGTGTGAGGATATTCCACATAAGTCTACTTCATAATCAGTGCTTGACTTTTATTAATAATAGTCTGGCCTCAATAAACTTGGTGAAACTATTTAACCTGATAAAAATTACATTTCAGCCAAAAAACAGTCTCAGGACCAAAGTGGAGTAAGTCAGAAGAAATTAGACTATTTCATTCTTATATGAAGAGGACCACACCATCTAAAATCGAAAGAGAAAATAACACAAATTGAATTAAATGTAATAAAACACTTGTTCTTCAGCTTTAATCAATCACCTGTTTCATGTCTAGCTCTATGCCAGATATTACAAGCAATATACATACACGAAAACATGAATATAAATATAAATAGAAACAAACATATTTTGCCTGTCCTCAAGGAATTAAAATGTTATTTTTTAAAAAACAAATTGCTGTAAGAGAATGAACTAATTAAATGACATCAAAAGGACAAAAGTAAATCGAATTCAAAAAAGAGAGGGGGAAAAAAGTATGTGTGTTGGAGGGATTAATTTCAAGACCTTCATGGAGTAGAGGATAGAACATGTGGAAAAACAGCAAATAAAGCAGCCACTCTGGATGGAAGAATAAGGATGGCGGGGGGAGGAATGCGTGCAGTAAAAAATGACGTTAGATAGGATCTAAACCAGTTTACAGGAGGCCTTGGATGTGAGGCAAAAAGTTGGAAAGGCTCCTCCTCCTCTTTTATTAGTTCCTTTTAGCCTTTTCTCCTACTCCCAACCCCAATCACTCTATAATTCCACTGATTTTACTCTTTATACAAAAGTTAGCAATATGTACCAGACTCTACGTTCTATGAACAGTCACTCACTCAAAGCTTATGGATTGAATTTCGTCTGTGCAAAGATGTGCCAGCTCAAGTAAAGCAGATCCTTTCTGGAGGGGCCCCAGGGGTTCTTCAAACAAATGAACATTACAGGATTGATATTAGTCATAGCAATTCCTGGATTCCTATTATCTTTAATCTGCTTAACCACCACTGGGATTCAGGAAGGTAATTTAAATCACATGAAGAAATTGTCGTTATGAAGTTTATTTTTACTAGATATTTCGGGAGATTTTATTCCTTGCAACACAACTTCCACAAATTACGAGGCTGCTAATACTTAACTGAGTCTTGCCTTTACTTTTACCTGTGAACTTCGACGAGACTTTTTGGGCCTTTTAAAGCCCATTTAGTCCAAAGGGATAATGAATTATGAATATCTCATCTTATTTACTACTTTGCTGTCACTTTCCTAATTATTTTTGGTTTCACATCTTCCATGTCTGACATAATTATTGAATAATTTCCCCCTTCTTTCTGGTACATTTAGAGTTCAATTTGAGTGCGCACTATCCCTCTTCCCCTGGAAGGAATAACAAGAATGTTCATGTCTTGTTTTAACAAGTGGATGATCTGCCCCGACTTCAGTCAGAGCTTCACACTATAAAAAGGAGACCATTATGTTTAACTTTTTGCCCTGTGAGAAAAGCAGGATATGTCAAGCCTTTACTTAAGTTTTTTTCTTTCATCCTTATGAGTCCTCTCATGAGCTAATTTCTTTCATAGACTATATAAGCCCCTTAAAGAGCTGTACTGTTCCCTGACAAACACGCTGGCACGCAGTTAATCATTAATTTTGCATGGTCCACATCTGCTGTCTGCTGGACTGTGCATTGTTTGAGAGACTTCCTCCCATTTGTATAAACGCCGTTGTGTGAGGGTCAGTGTGGGATCTTTATCTAACCTATTATCAGCAGTCCAGACGGAGTCTTACGGCCTCCCTTTAACAAGTCCAAGTTGCAGAGTTCACAAGGCTTAAACCTGCATGAATACAGTAGTATTTTTTATGGCAAAACAACAGCTGCAGGAGCAGACTCAGCAACACGCCCTGGCGGAGTATGTGCAGACACCAAAAACAGGTGCACCTCATGACTAAAACTATGGCGTTGTGTGCCATTAAAAAAAAAGAAAGAAAGGAAAGCATGACATTCACTTCTTCATCAGATCAGGGTCTAAATAAAGTATGTATCGGAGGCACACAAAGGAATTTAGAAACATGGTCGGCTGAAATACCAAGGCTTTAAAAAAGCAATAAAGGTAGAACTCAAAATTGCAAGAGAAAGATTACTTTTATTTTACTGCTGGTGAGTACACTGCCTTATAAAAGTCTACGAAGCCAGCCAGCCATGCACATAATAAAAGTTACTTTTAAAATGGCAAGCAAATTAAATTATATCATCTTTCTTCTCTTTCTTGGACTTGGTCTGGGGTTCCAGTTTTATACCACTTGAGGGAAAGTTGAAATTAGGCTTTGTGTGGGTGGAGGAGAGGCAGATTTGAATGTGATCCTGTTCAAATAATCTCTCCCCGCCTCGCTCTAGGGTGGTACATGAAGGCTGGAAAGAGTGAGCCTCCGAGCCCGGCGTAGGGGCAACACCTTCGCGGCCACACTGCCAGGAAGGCTCCAAGGGGAGTGCCCAATAAATGTCAATGTTGTGTGGCTATTTCAACTTGAAAGTAACTTGCACAAGTTTACTTGAAAATTAACACTGCAGTCATACAGAAGGGGGAAAGGAACGCGTGTTGTTTCCAGACATAATTGAGATTGAACTCTAACCAGTTCAGAAACAAGCGTTACTTTCCGCAGCCCTAGAAAAGCCAGCTCGCCTCTGCCAGAAGGGAAGTATTGCAATCGTCAGGAACACAAAGCGCTCTGTATGCAGTTTGCAGAGAGAAGAAGCCCTGCCATTCGGGCTGGCCATTCATCTTTGTGTGTCCTTATGGCAGAGGTAGTGTGAGCAGGAGAAGTATTCCCACCCTTAAACATGAGTGATGTTTCTGGGGTACACTTGGTGTCCAACATCAGCTGTCTTTGAGGCATTGCTGACACAAGAAAGAGCCTGAAGATCACTTTCAACCTTCTGTATAGACATCAATAATGCCGGCCTGTCCCAAGAGCTCTAAGCACTTATCTGCTTTATACAGTACCTGACTTCTCCCCAGGATTCACAGTGAGGTCGGCAGTGACCTGTTGAGGGAACCAGATAAACTTAGGGGACTTTATTCAGCCCCACCAGAACTACTGACATGCGCAAGCTCTCCTTGGTGGTCTGCTACACTTAGAAACAGATTTGGAGACTGAGAATTCTCAATTTATGTAAAAGTTGAGTAAAAATAATTCTACTGCTACTTTTTATTATAGAAGTTTCACATTTGGTCTCTTGCAGCTAAACTCCTAGGGACGTGAGAGTGATTCTATTACTGATTCACTGGTTTGAGACCCTCTTGGGTTTCTGTCTTCAGTGGAGAGCCAGCCTTTGATGTGCGGTGAAATAAGAAATAATGAATAAAGCAGGGTTTTTTTACTGTATTTTTTTATTCGTCTTCTTTGTATTCTTTTACCTTTGCCTTTTTTTTTTTTTTTTTGAAGAATAAAGCTGTTGATAGAAATAATTTTCTAAGGCATAATGGCAACATTTTGGAACTATCACATTCTTTATGGCATAAATTTTTGTTTTAAGGAAGAGTACAAGAGTTTCAAGCAAGGGATCAAAAGGTTTGGTTATTTTATTATTTATTATTTATTTTTACTAAAAATTATTGAGGTGACATTAACAAAATCAAATAAGTTTCAAGTGTATCATTCAACCGTAAGTTGTACATATATTGCATTGTAGATATTTTAATATCGTGAGGTAGCCTCCTCCCCAATTCCATTGGCAAGAGAAAGAACAGAAATTTTACTATTGAATGAATTGTCAGAAAGATGATTGATACACGTTCAAATATTCTAAATGTATTAGATACAATGTTTACATATTGATAAAACATTTACAAATATCGATAGACATGGGTAGCCACTTCATCTGCCAGAACAGCGGCAGTGAGAGGGCTGGGTTAGGACCAGCAAATGAAGCATTAAATCTTCCTCGGTTTAGCTGGGGATGAGGAGTTCTCAAAAGCAAGTCCATTTTCAGAAGGCTGAGAGATCAAAGGAGTCCTGGTAGCATCGTAACAAAGAGTGTGGACTTTTCCAGCACACAAATATGCTTTCAAAACTGGCTCTCTACTGGAAACCCTGAGCAAATTGTCTGAACTCTCTAAATCTGATTTCCTGCTATTAAACCACCTGTGGGCATCTTATGTGGACTAAATAAAACAGTGGATATCTGAAAGTTGTTATGTGTTATTGGGTATAAGCAAGAGTTTCAAAACCAGGAGTGTGACGCAAAGGTGAACATATACAGGCTACAAACCAGGTGAACAACTAATCGAGAAGTTAAGGAACTGTAGCAACAAAGAACAAGGTCAAAGTTGCCAGAAGCCATAAAAGTACCCAGATAGCCAGATTTTAAGTGTGGACTTAGTGATCAAACTCAAAACAATTCAAAATCCTGGATACCGTGTAAAGAAAAAGCATCCGACTTGAGGCCAGAATGTCGCAGTGAGCAAACCTTGCATCGTCTCCATCTCAAAAGGCAGAAAGTGATTTGAAGTAAGAACTCATCTGGGGCCTGCATGGCTTCTATAACCAGTGAGACAAAAGGGAACAACTAAGTCCAGATAAAGGGCAATGAACAGGAATATTTTAAAGATATTTATCTGTCATCACTCACTCTCTATGCCATGTCATCCAGTCTTATGATTTTATATTTGCTTCCTATGACTTCTATAACAAATTACCACAAGCTTACTGGTTTAAATCAATAAAATTTTATAATCTTACAGTTGTGGAGCTCAGAAGACTCACTGGGCTATAAAATCAAGGAGTCAGCAGAACAGTGGTCCTTCTAGCAGCTCTAAGGGAAAATCTGTTTCTCTGCCTTTCCTGTCCTCTAAAGGCTGCCTGCATTCCTTGGCTCATGGTCCATTTTTCCAAGTTCAAAGCCATCAGCTTAGTATCTTGAAGTTTCTTTCCCTATTTTTCCTCTCTCTCCCTCTTTCACGGTTTCTAACTCTGGCCCTCTTGCCTTCCTCTTATATGGACCCTTGTGATTACAATGAACTCACACAGAGATAATCTAGGATAACCCGCCAATCTTAAAATCTTTAATTTAATCAAATTTGAAAAAATTGTTAACCAGAGTTTAACCTACTGGGGTATTATCAGAGTCTAACTGAGCTGCGGAAAGCAAGTACCCAACTCCAGCCAAATGCAATCA
>NW_011888802.1:1451370-1457180 GCF_000151845.1 Pteropus vampyrus | reverse complement strand
CTTACTGGTTTAAATCAATAAAATTTTATAATCTTACAGTTGTGGAGCTCAGAAGACTCACTGGGCTATAAAATCAAGGAGTCAGCAGAACAGTGGTCCTTCTAGCAGCTCTAAGGGAAAATCTGTTTCTCTGCCTTTCCTGTCCTCTAAAGGCTGCCTGCATTCCTTGGCTCATGGTCCATTTTTCCAAGTTCAAAGCCATCAGCTTAGTATCTTGAAGTTTCTTTCCCTATTTTTCCTCTCTCTCCCTCTTTCACGGTTTCTGACTCTGGCTCTCTTGCCTTCCTCTTATATGGACCCTTGTGATTACAATGAACTCACACAGAGATAATCTAGGATAACCCGCCAATCTTAAAATCTTTAATTTAATCAAATTTGAAAAAATTGTTAACCAGAGTTTAACCTACTGGGGTATTATCAGAGTCTAACTGAGCTGCGGAAAGCAAGTACCCAACTCCAGCCAAATGCAATCACTTTATCTCACCTAAGAGAGAAAGAATAAGTCAGGAACACTTATGCAGTTCACAGTCCAGAGGCACAGGCTCATTAAAAACTGAGACCTGATTATAAGGCTATAGAATTCTTCTCCTTCGACACCTCACCTCCATATTACTAAAGACCTAGTTACAGCAGTTCCTTTTACCCAATATACCATGTTCAGCTATCAATAAAAAAATTATAAGGCACACCAAAATACAAAAAAAAACACAACTTGGACAGACAGAGCAAGCATCAGAACCAGACGTGGCAGGGATGTTGGAATTATCAGAACAGAAATTTTAAATAATTGTGATTAATATTCTAAGGGCTTTAATGGATAAAGTAGACAGCATGCAAAAACAGATGAGCAACGTAAGCAGAGAGATATAAATCATAAGAATTTTTTAAAACGCTAAAGATGAAAAACACTGTAAAAGAAATAAAGAATGCCTTTGATGAGCTTCTTAGTAAACTGGACATGGCTGAGGAAGAAATCTCTGAGCTAGAAGATATACTGATAGAACCCTCAAAAACCAAAAAGCAAAGATAACAAAAACTAAAACAAAAATAAAAAGTATAGACTATGCAAACACTGAGGGACAACTGCAAAAGCTGTAACATATGTGTAAAGGGAATACCAGAAGCAGAAGAAAGAGAGAAAGGAACAAGAGAAACATTTGAAAATATAATGACTGAGAATTTCCTCAAATTAGTGGCGGACAGAAACTACAGAGCCAGAAAGCTCAGAAAACACCAAGCAGAATAAGTGCTAAAGAACAAAAGCAAAAACAAACCAAACAAAAAACCCACACGCACTACATCTAGGTATAGATCATTTTCAAACTATAGAAAATCAAAGATAAAACAATTCCCGGAAGAAGCCAGAGTTAATAAATAAATAAATAAATAAATAACACCTTATTTACAGAGGAACAAAGATAAGAATTACATCTGATTTCTCCTCAGAACCATGGAAGCAAGAAGAGAGGGGAGTGAAATATTTAAAGAAAGAGTTGAGAGACAAAGAACCCACCAACCTAGAATTCTATATCCTGTGAAGTTATCCTTCAAAGGTGAAGAAAAAATCTTTTTGTCAGACAAAAAATAAAAGGAGGATATTTGTTGCTAGTAGATCTGCCTTGCAAGAAATATTAAAGAAAGTTCTTTAGAGGGAAAGAATAATCTAGGTCAGAAACTCAGATCTACACAAAGCAAGGAAGAACATAGAAGGAACAAATGAAGGTGAAATAAAAACATCTTTTTCTTATTACTAATTAATCTGTTAACAGTTTACAATAACACCAACAATGTATTTTATTATGTATGTTTATGTATAGATCATGTATTATATATGTATCGTATATACCACATGATACGTACATAAACATATATAATATATATACACATATATTTTATGTATAATTACATATAAGCGAAATAACAGCAATGATAAAAGGGATAGGAGAGAATTAGGATTATTTTGTTATTATAAAGTACTCACATTACCCATGAAGTGGCATAATGTTATATGAAAGTGAACTTAGATTAGCTGTAAATGTACATTGCAAATACTAGGGCAACCACTAAAAATAAGTATAACCAATATGCTAAGAAAGGAGAGAAAATGGAATCATATAAAATGCTCAATTAAGACCATAAAAGGCAGAAAAAGAGTAGAAGACAAAAATAAGAAAAAAGAACAAGGCCAACAAATAGAAAACAGTAACAAATATGGGAGATATTAATCCAACTCTATCAATAATCACTCTGAATATCAACTCTCTAAATGCACCAATTAAAATACAGAGATCGTCAGAGTGGGTTAAAAAAAAAGGCATACCTACATACTGTCTATAAAAAACCCTTTTATATACAAAGATAAATATAGATTAAAAGTAAATCAATGAAGAAAAATGTATCACTGATCTGACTAATCAGATTTAGTTATCCAATAACTTATATTTTATTCCTACCTAGATTTTTAATTGATGTCTCAAACTCAATATGTGAAAAACCAAACTACTTAATTCCACTCAGCACCTTACCCACAGCAAAACCTGTCCTTCCTGCAGCTTTCTGCCTCTCAATCCATAGCAAGTACAATATTTCCATTGCTCAGACCAAAAATCATGAAGCTATTCTTGATTCTTTTTTCTCACATTCTACGACCAATGGCTATGTTCGCTATCTCTGTATATTCTTACAAAGACTTATATACAAATGTTCAGAGCAATTTTATTTTTAAGAGCCACAGACTCAAAATACTTAAAATGTTCTACAGGTAAATGGATAAACAAAGTGTAGCATATCAGTATAATGGAATACTATTCATTAATAAAAAGAATAAACTATTGATACACATAACAACATGAGCAGATATTTAAAATTATGCTGAGGGAAAGATACGAGACATAAAAGAGTATAGACTATGTCCATTTATATACAATTTTAGAAAATTCAAAATAATCTACAGTAACAACAAGCATATCAATGGTGTCTAGACACAGAGTTGGGGTCATGAGTAGGGGCAGGAAGGAGAAATTACCAAGGAGTACAAGGAAACTTTTAGGAGTGATAAATATGTTCACTATCTTGATTATTATGATTATTTTGACATATACAGGTACATGTTATTTCAAAACTTATCAAATTATATATAGTTTAGATATGTGCAGCCTATTGTGCCAGATATACCTTAATAAAGTTATTAAAAACATATCATTGTAATTACTAAGAAAATATGCCTTGTTTTTATAAAATGAGATTGTCCTTTTCCACATAGGAGAATATTAAAGTGATTCACAATTGAAATAACTACTGACATTTTGTCAAGAATTCAGCACCATTAAAACTGCTGAAATGGTCACAAAAATTTGATGCTTTGTTGCTCATTTCTTCTTCAGAAAATATAATTTTAGTTCAAAGAAAAGAGGGTATATGAAAATGACAAGATTGAAAAGATTAGTAGAAAAACTATTTTTATAAAATTATAGTTTTTATGTAATTTTTTAAAAGTAAATGACTTTTTTTCCTGAAAAATGACAGACAATTTGCAAAACATAGACATGATAAACCTCCCATTGCAAAACACATAGAAATCTTGGCTAAAAACCACCTGCATCCTTTAAAACATAAGCTGAGTTTGTAAAGAAATAAGGTAGAGCTTTTATACACCAAAAAATGACTGGAGAAAGAATTAAAAACCAAAGTGCTAACTTTTCAAACTGAAACTGCAACTACCACAATGATGTTTTGTGTTGTTAGTCTCAGTTTTCCACTCAGCACCTTAGTTTGGATTCTAATACCTACTTTGTGGAAGAAAATATGGCCTGGGCTTGCAAAGAGCAAGAACTTGTAAGAACCCCATATAATGTCAGGACACTCAAAGGCTATAATCCCAGTAGCAATTTAAAAATAATAATTCACCCAATAATACAAGAAGACAACCAGAAACTGTGTTTATCTCAGTCTAGACTCTGGGTAGAGAAAAATAATCTCCTCTGAGAATTCCTCATCATGGGGCAACAACTCCCAGGGGTTTGGGACTTAAAATTATGATATTCATGTGATATAGGAATCGTAGAATGAGAAATTAAAATTAAAAATTAACACAAAATCAGTAAGCTTGAGATGACTGGCAAAAGCAAACTCAGAACTCCTCCAGAAGGACAGAACTTTAGACAAGAATTCTTACAGATAAAGCCCTGTTTATGATGAATTCACAATCCAAAATTACATGAAAAAACAATACACATGAACAAAAGAAAGCAAACCTAGCAGTATTATTAAGATCTCCACTCTCATAAAATTAAAATAATATAATTATCTGATATAAACTATAAAATGAGCATGTTGATATTGATTAAATATATAGTGAAAAAACTCAAAAACACCAAAAATAATGTATTGTTAAGGAAAGAAGACAAGGCAAATTTGTAAAAGAATCAAATGGAACTTCCAGAAATTAAAATAAATAAATAAACACAAAACTATTGAAATGTAAAACTAAATGAATGGGATAAATATAGATGTGACACAGTTAAAGAGAAAATCATTGAGATGCAAGATGCAGCTAAAGAAATTACTCTTATTCAGCACAGAAAGTAAAATATATGGAAAATATAAGCTATGATATTTTCAAAATGAGAGAATGTCAGAGAAACAATATCTAACAACATAGAAATAGAATTTTCCAGAATTTATGGAAGACACGAATCATCAAATTCCAAAATCGTGTTTAATTTCAAGCAGGATACATATAAATTTACTCCAGGCATACTGCAGGAAAATTGCTAAAGATCCAAGACAAAAAGACTTAAAAGCAACCAGAGAGAGAAAGACAGAGGATTATACAGCTATGACAATTAGAATCCAGAACAAGGAAAAAGGAATAATATCCTCAAAATTTTGAGACAAAATAATAAAATTTAATGATGCTACATATAGTTGGAATCTTTGAAAAATGAGGTAGTCTAGTTGAGTAAATATTTTGGGTAACTGAAATTATCCTTTTATATACTACAGTCATTTACATTTTGGCTAAGTGATAAATGAAACTCTTTATAAAATATATTATACCCATACCTAAGTCCAAATTCAAGGTACAATAACAATAATGTAACTTTTTCTTGAAATGTGTCATAATTTTAATATGAGCAATATGAGCAGGGGAGATTTTGGTTCTAAATAACAAACCAAGTATGTAAGTTAACTATTTTCTCAAAATCCCAGTGAATTGTCAATAAAAATGTATAAAAGGAATAAATTCATCACAGTGCTGAGAGATGGACGGCATACCAGAGACATGACCAGGAGAGAGAAAACATGGGAATCTTATTTCCAGTTAGCCAGAGGAGGAAGTTAAAGTCCAGGAAAAGACCAAGCAAACATGGGAACTTTTTCTTTTGACCGTATGTGCAAGTAGAGCAAATTTAGAAAGCAGGAATGGGAGATGATACAGTAATCGACACACTAATAAAAGGGCAGTATAGAAACAGCTGGGCCAGATTACCTCTTTTCCATACATGCAGAAACATGGAAGCAGGAGTGTTTGCTCTGGGACCAAAGCAGAAATGGACTTACTAAAGAAACGATGTCAACTCCAAGGGAATAGGAGTGTGGAAGTCCTCCCCAGGTTAAAGTCCTTCTAATTTTAACATCTGGGTGGGAGAAGCTCTGTATTGTTACTTTCTCCCTAACAGCATATCAAAGCCCAGATGCCGGTCATCAGAAAGAAAGTCAATTCATTTACATACTTAATAATAAAAACAAGGGGAATTATCTCAATAATAAGGTAAAAGTATATGTTTTTTCCCTTACTAAGGAAAAAA
>NW_011888802.1:1446887-1451320 GCF_000151845.1 Pteropus vampyrus | reverse complement strand
CTTTTGACCGTATGTGCAAGTAGAGCAAATTTAGAAAGCAGGAATGGGAGATGATACAGTAATCGACACACTAATAAAAGGGCAGTATAGAAACAGCTGGGCCAGATTACCTCTTTTCCATACATGCAGAAACATGGAAGCAGGAGTGTTTGCTCTGGGACCAAAGCAGAAATGGACTTACTAAAAAAACGATGTCAACTCCAAGGGAATAGGAGTGTGGAAGTCCTCCCCAGGTTAAAGTCCTTCTAATTTTAACATCTGGGTGGGAGAAGCTCTGTATTGTTACTTTCTCCCTAACAGCATATCAAAGCCCAGATGCCGGTCATCAGAAAGAAAGTCAATTCATTTACATACTTAATAATAAAAACAAGGGGAATTATCTCAATAATAAGGTAAAAGTATATGTTTTTTCCCTTACTAAGGAAAAAAAACAACAGAAGCTCCAGAGAAAAGACAAAGAAAAAAAGAAAAAAAAATGGCCAAAACAAGAAAATCACGGTCTAGATCTATAACAAACTTAACTGTAAAATGATTTTGAGTATTCGATGAAGTAGAAGAGAAGAAAATCCGTTTCACATTGACCATGATTCTCCCTTGAATGGCAGAAGTTTTGTAACAAATAATCTAATTTATTTCTTTATAGTCTGGCTAGTAATAAGAGTAGGAAATAATTATTCTTTTACAATTTTAAAAATAAACCTATAGTCAAGGCACAGAAAGCTAAGTTCTACTTACAGAGCAAAATGCAACATTTATAAACTTTAGCAATGTAAAAAAGATACAGCTGAGAGATGTAAAAATCTGGAAAAGTCCACATAAAATATAAGAGAACAAGCAAATTGTCTGAAGTAGAAAATTAAGAGATCATTATGTTAAATGATAAAGGAAATTTAATAAATTAACAGTATATCAAATATAACAAAAATATGGTAAAGAGAAAAAGGTAGGAGAAACAATAATTGGTTAAATTCTTCCCATTTCATAAAGAGAATTAAATGCTGTCTAAAGCTGAAAATTAAGAAATGGCAACTATATAAACACATTACTAATAATATCGAATACTCCCCAGAAGTGCTGCAACCAGAATGATTTTAAGTGGTTTTCTCTAGAAAGAGCAAGAATTTTTTCTCTCTCTGTATATTTTTGTGCCATTTTATTTTTTTATTTCATGTGTTTATTTTCTTATAATTAAATATATATCAAAATAATAATAAAACTTACACTTCTAGAAAGGATTGGAGATTACCCTTATTCTAAAATATTTCTCAAATTTCATATACAACCAAATGTTAAAATACTTATGTCTGGAAAAAAATATATATTAATGAGAAAATAAAACTGAGAAGAAATTATGGCATAGATTCCTTTTAAGATAAAATAGCACTTCAAGATATAACTATGATTGATCAGATGAAAAACATTTTAAAGGTATTACTTTAATTTTTAAAACTGCATTATAAGCATTAAATTATATTCTACATCTTTCACTTAATATGTGCCTATAAGTGAGTCATTTACCACTGAATCTTGATTTCTCAAAATCTCATAAAAAGAACTTAACGATATCTGTAAAAGGTTGTTGGCAGAATTAAACGAGATGATTTCAATGAAATTACTAGCCCTTTTTAGGTGTTCAAAACTGCTACATTAATAGCACCAATATCTAGATAATAAATACCTGTCTGTATATGAGGACGCTCTCTCAGAATGGTACAATAGAGAGATCACCAAATTTTTCAACAGAGACGAGTTTGCATCCTGGCTCTGACATCTTGTGTGTGTGATTTCAGACAGGTAATTTAAACTTTCTAAATCTCACATTCTACATTTAAACTCTAGGAGCAGTAATCTATCTCAGTGATATTTTCAGAGGATATTAAAGTTTATGGAGTGGCTGCTTTCACTTACATAGACGATACCAGACAGATGAAATATTGTAGCTGGATTTTTTTTCTTCTGCATTACTGTCTATAGTGGACATCTATCATGTAAAATAGATGAATCTGATCTTCTTTATAAATCTGGGGAATGCCCTACTTCATGAGTCTTGGCTGAGATCCAAGACCACAAGGAGCTGCATATATTGAATACTTATTTCTCCAGCCTCCTCCTCTCTTGTGCCAGCATGAGAACAAAATCTTGACTCTGCCAGTCAGAGCACCTGACTTAGTTTCCAAACCTGGGACACAAGACAGACTATAAACTCAAATTTCTGATGTAGAATTAGCTGCATTGTAAACTGTCACTTCTGGTAATCAGAGTGGGTAAGAGCAGCCCTCTACTCATGAATAATTTTGCAGCCCTTTCAATGCCTCTGTGACCCAACCAATATTCTTAATAAATGTCTCATTGCTTACAGCTAAGAACCTGACTGGTATGAGGTGCAGTGTCATTCCCAAATATTGTTGGCATCTCTCCTAGCAATCCTTACCTGTGCCTAACCCCAAATCTACATCCAGATATCCAGAAAAAAATATGGTTCTACATGACTAGAATTTACAGTTGTAATCACAGAACTGTGATTAGGATCAATATGAATCATGGAGGATGGGAAAGGTACAGAAAGGTCAGAGTCAGGAAAATGATACAAACAAGACCTGCAAAGAGACACATTTGTAATATAGATAGGCTCTTACAGTTCCCTGCATGTGGTGTTTAAAAAAGTATCTGTTGACTGAATGAACAAGTACATGTTAGTTGAGTACAGTCACAGACAATGAGAAAGGACATTGGGAAAGGAAAGAGAGCCACGATATGTGAAAGACTGTCTTAACTAGAGTGTATGGCAAGTATTGGAAAGTAGAGAACATAGGCTGATTGAGAAAATAGATAAATCAAACCAATGTGTGATCATGCCTACCAAGCTAATGAATTTGGACTTGAATCTTGGTTCTTAAAAGAGAGGGAAAGCGTAATAAGAGTAATGTTTTAAGAAGATTTTAGCAGATCATATGGCAACTTGGTAAAGAAGTCACTGGAGATAAGAAGAAAATGAGCACACTATTGAAGTAATTCTATACTGTGATAAGGACATTGACATATTGAGACAAAGTCCAGACATAAAAGTCTTCATTACTTCAAATGTTAAATGAATAATTACTCAGTTTCCATTATTTAATTAATGTAATTCACTTACAAGCCAAAGTTCCATGTGCTTATAATTTGAATATGATTATGTTCTGATCTGTTGGGATGATAAATTTTTTCCCTATTCCTTTGACTATGATCAAAAGTATAAACTTTTTGTATCTGAAACCATGAAAAACTCCATATTTGAAAAATTAAACTATCGAATAAGCGGTCAGGCTTGACCAAGAAAAGCATGAGTTTTGTGCTAGAGAATCTAGAGGTAAAATTTGTCAAGCACCAAAAGGGTTTTGGTTTTGTTTGTTTACGTGTATGTCTGTTTGGCTTACGATCTAAAATACTTAAACAGAAGAAGGAAAAGTTCTTTTTTATGTGTGTTTGTCTATAATTAATACCCAGAACAGAAAAGTAACGTCAAATGATGTGTTTGTTTACTGTAGATTAGTAATATATAAGTGGCAGTTATGAGGATTGTTTTAAATTTTAAATATTTTTAAACTGCACCAATAAAATATAATTTCAAAGTTTTTATTTCATTTAGATGCTTCTAAAACATATGACTTGTGTATGTTTTTCCTAGGATTCAAACTCACACAATCGGTTGACTTTTTGGCTTAGACTAAAACCTTGGATTCATCATTAATTTCTTGATTTATTGTACAACTCACATCTAATCCATCAGCAGATGACAAGAATTCTACTTTCAAAATATATCCAAAATCCTGACACTTCTCACCACCTTCTCTGCCAACACCTGATCTGAGCTACCATCATCTCTCATCTGGGTTGTTGCAAAAGCCTTCTAAGGGGTCTTCCTGCTTCCATGCTGTCTCTTTTTAATCAATTTTCAGAATAACTACAGCGATTATGATGAAACACCCTGCATTCTAGGTCATGGGTAATGTTCTTGGGCAAGTCAAGCACGAAAGTGATCAAAGCCTTTACATTTGCCAATCCCACTACCTGGAACATTCTTCCTCCCAATGTCCATGGAGTACTCCCTACCCTCTCCTCCACTGTTTACTCAGATGTCAGCTTTTCAGTGATTGACATGATACAAACTGACACATCCTCCCAATATTCTTTATCCCACTTTTTTGCTTTTCTTTCTGCATAGCACTATGTAGTCCACATATAAACCAAATATTACACTTATTTTATTTATTGTCTAGAATAAACTTCCAAGTGGGCAGAGATTTTTGTCTCTTTTATTCACTGCCATATATTCATTGCCTAGTGTATTATAAGCATCTAATATATGTTGAATCAATGAATTAATTTACTGAGTATTAATATCACCATAATTTAGTGTTTTATAGGTTGTTCATGAGGATTGGATCAGGGAC
>NW_011888802.1:1442662-1446837 GCF_000151845.1 Pteropus vampyrus | reverse complement strand
TCCAAAATCCTGACACTTCTCGCCACCTTCTCTGCCAACACCTGATCTGAGCCACCATCATCTCTCATCTGGGTTGTTGCAAAAGCCTTCTAAGGGGTCTTCCTGCTTCCATGCTGTCTCTTTTTAATCAATTTTCAGAATAACTACAGCGATTATGATGAAACACCCTGCATTCTAGGTCATGGGTAATGTTCTTGGGCAAGTCAAGCACGAAAGTGATCAAAGCCTTTACATTTGCCAATCCCACTACCTGGAACATTCTTCCTCCCAATGTCCATGGAGTACTCCCTACCCTCTCCTCCACTATTTACTCAGATGTCAGCTTTTCAGTGATTGACATGATACAAACTGACACATCCTCCCAATATTCTTTATCCCACTTTTTTGCTTTTCTTTCTGCATAGCACTATGTAGTCCACATATAAACCAAATATTACACTTATTTTATTTATTGTCTAGAATAAACTTCCAAGTGGGCAGAGATTTTTGTCTCTTTTATTCACTGCCATATATTCATTGCCTAGTATATTATAAGCATCTAATATATGTTGAATCAATGAATTAATTTACTGAGTATTAATATCACCATAATTTAGTGTTTTATAGGTTGTTCATGAGGATTGGATCAGGGACGACAAGGAAAAATCAGGTCATTTAAATGTCAGTGACACCATCAAAAGCAGTCAGAGATGGGTACAAACCCCATCTCTACCAACTCTGTCCATATTACTGAAGAAATGTTAAGTGATCTCTTTGCATTTGAGATTTTTCACCTGTAAAATGTGTGTCAAATAGTTCTTGGATTAGTGAAAGGATTGAATGTAATTTGCATATGAAGCGCTTAACATAGCGTGTGGTACATAATTAGTGATTTATAAGCCTCATCATCATTATAACCACATGATTAGTATAATAAAGAAATGGATAGATTAATCTTTTGGAATTCTTTGTCCTTGCTTTTGTTCCTGACACTGTCAGTCCAAATGTATCTGAACTGAATATATGAACTTCTTTCAATTCACATTTAAAAACTAAATAGGAGAGTCACAGAACTATTCCATATCTTGACTGTGGTGGTAGTTACATGACTGTATGCATTTGTCAAAACTCATAGAACTACACAATGAAAAGGGTGAATTTCACTATATATGTAAGTTATGATGTTTCGAAATAATAAGTGAGAACATTAGTGCAAATGTGTGAAACCAATCGTAGTAGTAAGAATTAATTACCTGCTTCCCCTCAATGAGGAGCAAAGCCAAGGGAAAATCTAATGACATCAGAGGTAGGGAATTTCTCTCTCAATGCATGGGAGACACGCAATGACTATGCTTGCCTAATTCCAGGTAAAAACAGTGATTTCAAACCAAAACAAAATAAAGTATGTGCTAGCATCACAAAGCAATGGACTGACTCTTGTTGCTCTCTTAGACTAAGGGAAAGGTAGCAATTATAAGCCTTGATCCAAATATACAAAATAACCTTATTATAATACATGTATAATTTTGTAGTTCCTAAAGCTTTTGAAGCAAATGTAAATTAATCTAAAAATAGCTCTTAAATGTAATACTACTCAGAAACTTTTATGGTTCTATGCTAAAGCAACATATTCAAATTTTTACTGTTCTTTTGATGAATTAACTAGTGACCCATAGCTAAGAGAAAACTTCTAGACTTTAATAATATTGCTAGGCCTAATGAAATTTACACACATATATATCGATGAGTAAAACAGAAAAAGCATGTTTTTTTTAATGTATGTTTATAATTTAAATGACCCAGTTTCCTCAAACATAAAAGCAGTTATACTTTCCAACATAGCAACATATAATGTGGTCAACAGGGAGGAGAGAAATCCAAACCTTTATTTTTAAAAGAAATTTTAAAAGAGATTATATTTCAAGGTAAACTTTCATTTAATTCATTTATTATTAATTTTTCCTCAATGTTTGGCAAAGCTGACTGGCTGCCATGTGAGGAAGAACAAATTTAAAAAAAATTGAAAATTGTTTGCTTAAAGTTAATAACCAAATTTTTGTAGAAAATTTCTCATTAATAGATACCTTAAAAGAAAAGAAAATCAATAATTGGTATATTCTAATCCCTGATTAAGGACCCAAGCCAAAATTACTCAGAGATTTAGCTAGACATGCTAAATAAATACGGCATCAAAAGGACTCATTTGAAATGAATTTGAACTGCTCTCTCTGATACTGTATTTTAAAAACAAAATGCTAAATGGTTAAGTATTTTCACAGTCTAAGATAGAAGCACAAAGTGAAATCATTTCTTTGTAAGCTGTTGGAGTTCCCCAGTTATTTCTAAACACCTGTCTCAAGGAAATATTTTCTATGTAGAAATGGTGAAAAGATTCAAATCAAGAACTGAGTTCACTATAACATGGATTTGAATTCCTAAACTAACGTGTCTAGGAGGGTAACTGGCAAAGGCAGAATTTTTTTTTTCCTAGAGAAAGTAGTCCAAATGCAACTTAATAAAAGGCAGATGGCAAATTGGAGAGAGTTGATGGTTAGAATTATGGAAGACATGCAGTTCATTTTTGTTGTTGTTGTGAAAACTATTTGTAAGCACCAGATCAAGTATAATTTTTATACTTCAAACCACTAAGATTAATACAAAGCAGAGTAGTTTATGAACAATCTTGCTCCTTGTGATGGAAAAAAACTCCATCCTAGGAACTGATTAGCAGCAGTGCCAGTGACATAAAAGGCTTCAAGGCAAGCCAGAATCTGTTGTGGTGTGGTGATGATTTAAAGCAGTTTCAAAGAAGACATGATACATGCATATCAAAGTAGAAGTAGGGTACTCAGAGCCCCTATGGGATCTAGTCACCTAAAAGTTCAGTACTGTGCACATTCTTGGTCTCCACCAATTACAAGAGATACAGTATATTTGCACACAGTTCAAAGCAAATCAATGTAGATAATTAAAGAGTTGGAAAACAAGGCGTTTGGGCAAAGGAACTGGAACCACCTTATTTAGTTCCCTCGGGGCAGGGGCTTTGCATACAGTTTTGCTTGCATCCCTCAGAACAGTGAGTACATACAATACCAGGTAAAGTGAGTCCTTAGTAAAAAACTGTTGGTTGGCCTGGGGTGGGGGGAAAGTGAGAAGAATGACATGATAACAGTCTTCAAATATGTGAAAGGTTATAATTTTGAAAAATGGTAACCAGCTGTCTCTGTCTCTACCCAGTAAATAGAGCAAAGATAGAAGGCAAAAAGTGATCAGAATAAGTTAAGGTTCATCTATAGGGTGACTAATTTGTTCCAGTTTGCCCAATACTTTTCCAGTTTTAGCAATGTATGGCCCATCCAGAGAAACTTGTAACTGGTAGGCATGTTGTATTGCAGCTGTTTAAAATAGGAGAGATTCTTATCTGACTGGGAGAAAATAAATGAATTCTACTAAATACAAGGGGAAAAAAACTAACTGTCCTTTCATGAGTCTTTCCAGGCATATGATTCTACTAGTTTCATTACTATCACAATTATTAATTATCCAGGGGAATAACGACAATGATAAAAATAGTAATGAATTTATTTTCTACCTGTCAAAGTGAGTTCGTGCTGATATTAGCTCATCAAAACCCCATTAAGTCGACGTTTTAACCCTAAGCAGAAGAGCTGAGCACATTCCCCAAAGTCATAAGGAAACAAATGTGAACCACGAAAATGGAGTGTAACGATTACTTGTAGTTGCATAATAAGCCAGTCTATGCTTGGTCATGCTTGAGATTGATCAGGCCAAATAAAACATAGCCGAGTGTTCAACAGCTGAGTTTGGAATCATGCAGGTCTATGTATAAGTGCTTATTACTGATGAAATAGCTTTGGAAAAACTACTAAACTCTCTAAGCATCTGTTTCCTCATCTATAAAATGGACATAATGCCATTACCTGTTCATAATAAGTTTATAAGACTGTTTCTTGTAGTGAGCTTTACTGCAAAGCCCTTGCATAATGAAAGCAGGTCTATGAAATGGAAACATAATCAGGTTCAGGAACTGAGGCCTCTGGTTACAACGGCTAACGTTTTAAATACTTTCTATGTGTCAGAAACTTTCTCAGTACACATTGTGCATTACATATTGAATATAATAACCCTAAGAGGATTATCGTTCTCATCTTCATTTCTTAGATTAGAGAGCTAAA
>NW_011888802.1:1437221-1442612 GCF_000151845.1 Pteropus vampyrus | reverse complement strand
ATTGCAGCTGTTTAAAATAGGAGAGATTCTTATCTGACTGGGAGAAAATAAATGAATTCTACTAAATACAAGGGGAAAAAAACTAACTGTCCTTTCATGAGTCTTTCCAGGCATATGATTCTACTAGTTTCATTACTATCACAATTATTAATTATCCAGGGGAATAACGACAATGATAAAAATAGTAATGAATTTATTTTCTACCTGTCAAAGTGAGTTCGTGCTGATATTAGCTCATCAAAACCCCATTAAGTCGACGTTTTAACCCTAAGCAGAAGAGCTGAGCACATTCCCCAAAGTCATAAGGAAACAAATGTGAACCACGAAAATGGAGTGTAACGATTACTTGTAGTTGCATAATAAGCCAGTCTATGCTTGGTCATGCTTGAGATTGATCAGGCCAAATAAAACATAGCCGAGTGTTCAACAGCTGAGTTTGGAATCATGCAGGTCTATGTATAAGTGCTTATTACTGATGAAATAGCTTTGGAAAAACTACTAAACTCTCTAAGCATCTGTTTCCTCATCTATAAAATGGACATAATGCCATTACCTGTTCATAATAAGTTTATAAGACTGTTTCTTGTAGTGAGCTTTACTGCAAAGCCCTTGCATAATGAAAGCAGGTCTATGAAATGGAAACATAATCAGGTTCAGGAACTGAGGCCTCTGGTTACAACGGCTAACGTTTTAAATACTTTCTATGTGTCAGAAACTTTCTCAGTACACATTGTGCATTACATATTGAATATAATAACCCTAAGAGGATTATCGTTCTCATCTTCATTTCTTAGATTAGAGAGCTAAAGTACAAAAATTTAAGTACTTTGCCCAAGATCATATAGGTAGAAAGCATCAAAGTTTATAGTCAAACCCTAGCAATATAACCCCAGAGCCTGTAGTACTCATAAACATACACTATTCTGTCCTTGGTTTACTTTCAGATGACCTATGAAGGTATGTATGGACTGCATACCCTTTAAAAAAAATAATGCATAAATACAGCTTCTCTCAGTAAAACTTTTAATAAGTTTTAGTGGCAGTGAAGTTAAGGTTAAATTCCCTGACAAGTACCTAAAATATTAAACTTTGCTGATTACAAGAATGAAATATTCAGAACTTTAGACAATTTGAAGTGATAAATGCATACATAGTACATCCAATTTTCATCCAATCTGAAATGCATTTCTACTAGCACTAGGTGCTGTATGCCCTGTGTGTTAAATAATTATTTTTTAATAAATTTATCACATAGCACATTTGAATATTCCAGGTTCAGTTAGCTCGCTACTTCGTGAAACAAACTATTCCTAATGATAGGTTAGCTTTTGAAGTTAAAGAGATTTTTAAGACACAAATTGATTTGGCTTTCAATAGGGGAGTAATTTATAATGGACTAAACCTTCTCCAGATAACAATCATAACCTCTGAAAAAATATAAATTTTTTTTTTAAAAAACCATTTGAAGGCACTTGAGAGCGATCAAAAGCAGACGAAAGTGATGGGAGAGGATTGAAAACTTAAAGAAGGGAACTTCACAAGGTCAAGTTTACACTTAAATGGCTTTTCATGTAAGTCCTTTTCTGTCCATTTGGCACAGAGAAGCTAGAATTCAAGCAGAAAGCCATAATCATATGAGCTTGAGAAGCTCAAAGTTTGGGGATGCCAGAGAGGATGGAAAGGGAGGGGAAAAAGTCTCAGGAACAATTGAGCAACAGAAAGGTAATAGAAAAATCTTCATGGATTTACTGGTGAATTCTATGAAACATCTGAGGGGAAATAATAGTAATCTTACACAAACTCCTTCAGAAAAGAGAGATGAGAACACTTCACAACCTAAGGTCATCCTGAACCCTTACATAGAAACTTGATGAAGACATACAAGAAAAAAAAAAGCTATAGATCAATTTCCTTCAGGAACATCAATATAAATATCTTTAACAAAATATTAGCAAATGAAATCCATGAATATATAAAATTGATACTATATCATGACGAAGTGGCATTGATTACAGTAATGCAAGGTTGGTTCAACATTCAACATGCAATCACTGTATTTTATTATATCAATAGACTAGATAAGAAGAACTATATGATCTAAAATATATGCAGAGAAAGCATTTGACAAAATTCAAAACCCATTATTAACAAAAACTTTCAACAACCTAAGAATAGATGGAAACTTTCTCAATTGACAAAGGACCTTCACAGAAAACCTAAAGTTAACATCACAGTTACTGTTGAACTATTGAATTCCTCCCCACTAAAACTGGAAAAAAAGGAAAGGAAGGATATCTGTTCTCACTTCCTCTTTTCAATATTATATCAGAGGTCCTATTCAATGTAATAATACAAAAAAATTTTTTAAATCATTTTTATTTATTGATATTGTCTATGTAGAAAATCTTAAGACATCTACAAAGCAGATGCCACATTCATAATTAAATTTAACAAGATACAAGAACAATTTTAAAAAGTCAATTGCATTTATCTATTCTAAAAGCAAACAATTGGAAAACATAAATTGTAAAAGCTATTATGTTTAGAAGGGCACTTTTAAAAACATAAGATACTTAGAAAAAAATTTAATTAAAACTGTGTAAGACCTCTATACTGAAAACCTAAATATCACTGTGCTAAGACAAATTAGAGAAGATGTAAAGAAATGGCAAGATAAACCATGTTCTTGGATTGGAAAACTCAATATTGTTAAAATGTCAATTTCTTCAAAGTGATCAATATACGTATGGCCATTCATGCCAAAATTGTGGCAGCCTTTTAAAATAGAAATATATGAGCTAATTCAAAATTTAAATGAGAATGCAAAGGTCTTAAAATAGCAAAAATAATTTTCAAAAGAACAAAGCTGAAGGACATATGCTACCTGACTTCAAGATCTACTATCAAGCTACAAAAATAAAAATGGTGCTTTCAGCATATAATAAATAAAAGACTACTGAAACAGAATAGAGGGATTAGTAAGAGACTCAGTTATATGGTCAATTGAGTTTCAACAAGATGTCAAGATAATTCAATGGGAAAAGGATAATTTTTCAACTGGCTATTTGTATGGAGAAAAAATGAATCTTGACCATCACCTCACAACACACGCACAAATTAATTTAAATGGATAATACACATAAAGACAAACACAAAAAATTAAAGCTTCTAAAAGAAAATATTTAAGTTTCATGACTTTGACACAGGCCAACTTTTTAAAAATAGAATAAAATAAAATAAAGCAATAACTATAAAAGAAAATACAAATAAATTAAACTTCATTAAGTTAAAAATTACTTACCAAAAGTCACCATCAAGAAAATAAATAGCCAACTATAAATAAAGAGAAAATATGCACAAAACATAGATCTGAACAAAATACTTGCCAATAAAAATTGCCAGAGAATTTAAATACTCTTCATGAAGATGTACAATTGACCAATAAGTTCATGAAAAAGTGTTCAACATAATTTATCATCGGAGAAATTCATATTAAATGAGCCATTAAATATTAAATTGAGCAACGAGCTACAATTACACACCAACTAAAATGGCAGTAACCATATCAAATGTTAAGGAGAATGTGAAGCACAAAAATTCTCATACAGAATGTTCAGCATACACAGGGACAAATTGAGACAACAATAACAGAAAAGGGGAGGATTCAAAGATCCAGATTCACAAAGGGGAATGGAGATGAGGCATGAGCAGAAGAAAATGGACAACTGTATATATAACTATCCTTTTCATATGTGTAATGGTAACCACACACCAAAGATTCAGAACTGAAGTATATAACATAAAACAAGAATGACCAGAAGGAAAATCCACAAAACCTAACCAAATTAAAAACAAAACAGAACAAAAAACAAACAAACAAACAAAAAACAGAAACACAAGGACATGGAAACAATGAAAACACCAAGATATCAGAAAACAAAAGATAAAATGGCTATAGGAAAACTTCATATTTCAATAATCACCCTAAGCGTAAATGGACTGAACTCACCAATAAAAAGCTACAGAGTTGCAGATTGGATCAAAAACCAAAACCCATCTGTATGCTGCTTCCAAGAGACACATCTCAGTTCCAAAGACAAATATAGACTCAGAGTGAAAATGATATTTCAAGCAAATGGCATTCAAAGAAAAGCAGGAGTAACGGTACTAATATCAGGCAAAATAGACTTAAAATAAAAAACGTAAAGAAAGATAATGAGGGACACTCCATAATGATAAAGGGAATCATACACCAAAAAGATATAACACTTATTAATATCTATGCTCCAAATCAGGGATCCCCAAAATATATAAAGCAATTACTAACATAACTAAATGGAGAAAAAGACCAAAACGTTATCATAGTAGGGGACCTAAATATCCCACTGTTGGATATGGACAGGTCATCCAAACAGAAAATCAATAAGGAAATAACATCCTTAAATGACATATTAGACCAACAGGACATAAATGACATTTACAGAGTCTTTCACCCCCAAACAGCTGTTTATACATTCTTCTCTAGTACACAATGAATATTCTCAAGGATTTACCACATACAGAGACACAGAGATATCCTCAACAAATATAAGAGGGTTGAAATCATACCAACCATAATCTCTGATCATAATACTTTAACGCTGGAGATCAACTATAAAAAGAAAGCAGGAAGAACCACAAATATATGGAGGTCAAACAACATGCTACTAAAGAATGACTGGGTCAGAGAAGGAATAAAAAGAGAAATCAAGAGATACAGAGAAACAAATCATAATGACAGTACAACATATCAAAATTTTGGGGACGTGGCAAAAGCGGTCATAAGAGGAAAGTCCATATCATTACAGGCCTATCTCCAAAAACAAGAATGAGCCCAAATAAACAACATAATGTTTCATCTTAAAAAACTAGAAAAGGAAGAACAAATGAAGCCTAAAATCAGTAGAAGAAAAGAAATCATCAAAATTAGAGCAGAATTAAATGAAATTGGAAACAAACAAACAAACAAAAAAAAAAACAAGAGAAAAAATGAAGAGCTGGTTCTTTGAGAAAAATTGACAAATTCCTGGCTAGATTCACTAAAGAAAAAAAAGAAAGACACAAATAAACAAAATTGGCAACAAAAGAGGAGAAATTATGACAGGTACTGCAGAAATACAAAGGATCATACAAGAATACTATGAAAAAGTATATAACCAAATTTAATAACCTAGAAGAAATGGACAAGTACTTAGAAAGATACAATCTTCCTAGACTGAATCAAGAAGAACTGGAAAATCTAAATAGACCAATCAGCAGTATGGAAAATGAAACGATTATCAAAAACCTACCAAAAAGTAAAAGTCCAAGACCAGATGGCTTCACCAGTGAATTCTACCAAACATTGAAAGA
>NW_011888802.1:1434956-1437171 GCF_000151845.1 Pteropus vampyrus | reverse complement strand
TTCCTATAAAGTTAATCACATATCTACCTATGATCCAGCCATTCCACTTCTAAATAACAACCTGAGAAAATAGAACATATGTTCACACACACACAAAAAAGAACCCCCTAAAACCTAATATCAAATGTTTATTACAGCTTTATTTACAAAAGCCAAAACTGTAAACAACTCAAACATCTATTAACAGGAGAACAAATAAACAATTTGTGGTATACTCATATAAATACTACTCAGCAGAAAAAAGGAGTGAGCTTCTGATAAGCCACTATATGAATGAATTTCACACCCATTACCCTGAGTGAAAGAAGTCAGACACAAAGGAGTCCATACCATATGATTCCATATAGATGAAGTTTTACTGCAGGTAAACCAATCTTATGTTTAAATAGATGCCAGAAAAGCAGGTAAATTAACTGGAAATAGCTCTAAGGAGCTCTCTGGGGTGATAGAAATGTAACTTGTAAGTTTTAGGTAACAACTGTATTAATGTATTTATAAAAACACATCAATTAGATAATTAATATTTATTTATTTCACTATATATAAATTTTATGCCAAAAATGTAAACAATAATTTTTTTTCTTTCATATTTTCCCTCTTGTAACTTCACTTATTCTGGTTCAGTACTTAGAATGACTAAAACAACACTGCTCTTCCCTTCACATGAATGCCATCCTCTACAGTGATGCCAGACCATATTCATATGGTCTAGTACTGTGAGGGGGGATGGGTTTCAACTTGAGAACTAATTTTGATCAATTGGCAGTGGATACCTAGGCTGCTGTTTAGAGAAAGAATTTGAGACTGTGCCCAATTCCTCAGAGGAACTTAACTTTTTTGAGTGGTTACCATTATCTATCAGGAAGTAGGGAGAAGTGATGAATGGTGATCCCCGCCCATTCACCATCTTCAGCTCTTAACAAATAGCATATCTTGGTCTACAACATCTGAAATGGTGCCTTTATATACTCCTGCAGTATAAATATCATTTCATCAATATGGGAGGCATTGCCACACATTGAGTTTCCTTCATACCATGTTAAAATAGATGAGTTGTAGATCAAACTGAGAATGAAATGATAAAGAGGCAGTGACACTTTAACTTTTTACCTAATTACACATTCTGGACCTGAAACTACCGATCACTTCTTTTATTCATTTTTTATGTATAAGACAATGCAAACGTATATAATATAAATAATGTATGCACGTATTATAAACAATAAAAATGAACACCCATTATCTACCATTCAGTTTAAATCAAAGAATACCATACTGGTGAAGCCCCTGGGTACTGTTCCCTATTATATTCCACTTATCATTCCAAAGTAAACACTATTCTGAATTTTGTGTTTATCTTACAGATTTATCTTACAGTTTTACAACATGGTATGCATCTTTAAGCAATATATTGGTGAATTCTGTTTCTGCACATAGTATAATTGATATTAGTTTTTATAATTTATGTTTCTTAATTGAATTCATATTGACATTGGTAGCTATAATCCATTAATATTTACTGCTATAAATTATTCTATGCTATTACATTTTATCTATTCTCCTCAAAATAGTTATTTGTGTTTTTTTCAAGCTTCTTAATGCTACAATCAATGCTGCTACAAACAGTGAAAGTACGCAAAAGTTTTAAGAATGTTTTATAGGAGTTCGCTTTCCAGGCCACAAGTTAATATATACTCAGTTTTACAAAACAATACCCACGTTAACTTCCAAGGTTGTTGTACCAATTTACACTTCCATCAGTTGCATATAAGAGATTTCTTAACAAACAATATTGTCCAACATCTGCCAATCTAGTGGATAAAAAATGTTACTTCATTGCGGTTTTAATTTTGTGTTTCATTTAATTTTGTGTTCCATTTATTTACTGGTCATTTACATTTCTTATAAGAAAAATTTATCTGTGTCTCTTGTCCACGTTTTCTACTGAGTTGTTTGTGTTTTTATTGTTGACTTATATGTGATTCTTTATCTTTCCTAAACCCAAATCCTCTGTTAGCATTATACCTGCAAATACTTTTTCCCCTAGATTGTGGTGTGTCTTGTCATTTTATAATGATGTCTTTTGAACAGATGTTCTTAATTCAAGCAGAGGTGAATTATTGATCTTTTCCTTTATGGTTTTTCCTTCCTATGTCTTATTTAAGAAATATTTCCCTCTCATAAGGTCGTAAAACTATTCTATATTTCCTTCTAA
>NW_011888802.1:1423863-1433226 GCF_000151845.1 Pteropus vampyrus | reverse complement strand
ACAGATTTTTAATCCTGCATAACAATGTTGGTCTTTTTATTAAAGTAGTGTGTCTGTTTACATTTAACATAATCACTAATGTCTTTGAGGTTAAATCTACATCATTAGACTTTTTGTCTGACTTGTATCTTTGATGCTCCTTTTTCTTTATATTCTTTCCTTTTGATTAACTTTAATTCAGATATTTATTGAAATAATTATATATTCACATGCAGTTGTAAGAAATGTAAGAAATAACATAGAGGTTCCTTGCATACTTTGCCCAGTTCCTCTAAAGGCAACATATTGCAAAACTATAGTATAATATTACAACTAGGATATTGACATTGATATAATCTAATTTTATTCAAATTTTTCTCTTATGTTCATTGTGAGTGTATATATGTGTGTATTAGGTTCTATATAATTTTATCACCCATGTCAGTTCACATATTCACCAACACATCAACATAAACAGTTACAACACCATGAAGATCATCCATGTTTCTCTCACCCCCATTAATTCCTGGCTACCACTAATCTGTCCTCTGTCCATTGACTTTTTAATTGTATGCTTGTACTTTTGAGGTCTTATTTAAGTAGTCTGTCATTCCCAAGTAAAAAACATGGTCCTCTTTACCTTCTATTAGCTTTATAATTTGACCATTTAGATCTTCTATTAGCTTTATAATTTGACCATTTAGATCTTCTATTAGCTTTATAATTTGACCATTTAGCTTTATAATTTGTCCATTAGCTTTATAATTTATTAGCTTTATAATTTGACCATTTAGATCTTCTATTCATCTGGATTCTATTATTGTATATGATGTTGAATCTGTCTTTTGACTGATATATTTAGACTACTTAGCTTTAAGATAATTATTGATATGTTAGCATCAAAGTCTTACTTGTTTTCTACTTGTTTGCTCTGATTCTTGTTTTTTTTCTTTCCTTGACTTCCCATGGGTCACTTAAATATATTTTAGCATTTCATCTTGATTTTTTTATGGTGTTCTAAGTGTATCTCTTTGTACACCTTTTGTAGTGGTTACTCTGGGTACTATAATATTTATATGTGACTTAGTCTACTGATATCAACATTTCACTACTTTATATGAAGTGCAGAAACTTGACTTCTATTTAGTTCTCTGCTTTCTTCGCTTTTAAATATCACAATCGTGAGTATCAGATGATGTTAGAATTTTTGGTTTAAACATTAAATGGAATTTATAAAATTCATGAGTAAAAGAATAGTCTGTATTATATACACATTATATCTGGGGTTTTTGTTTCATTTTGTTTTTTCTTCTTCGTGTTCCAAGATTCTTTATTTTATCATTTCCTGTCTGTTTGAAGAACTTTCTTCAGCCAGTCTTTAAGAGTAAGGCTGCTAGCAAGAGATTCATTTAGCTTTCCTTCTGAAAGTGCTTTTATTTCCTCTTCATTCCTAAGAGATGGTTTTACTAGATGTAGAATTAATGAATGACGTCTTAGTCTTTTCTTTCAGTACTTGAAAAATGTAGTGGGTCCAGGAGCCAAACCTGGAGCCATTTCTTCAGACCAGCAGGAGGGCAGGTAGCCCCTCAGGCAGACATGTGCTAGAGGGGCACTGGAGCACCTGGACTGTAACATTCCCAAGACCTGTACAGGCCTGTCCTTCAGTGTACAGAATGGGAAACAAGCTCAGGGAGAGGCTACCTCACCTTAGTCATCACCAATGCTGTGTGAAGCTGGGGAGTGGAGGCTGTACCCTTGAGTTCATGCTTCAACCCCTCCCAGAGCAGTGCTCGAGAAGAACAGAGCTGCCTCTGGAGCCCAGGGGATCCAAGGTCATGTCCTGCCTGGCATAGTTCCTAGCTCCTAGCTGGATGACCTTGGGCAAGTTATTTCCTCACGTGGAGACTTCTTCTCTCCCTGCTTGACTCTTAAGAGGCAGCGCTTAGCACATGCTCAATAAATGCTAGTTTGGATGTTGGCCTGTCTGGAAAGAAAAGAGACAACTGATTTAAGCCTTCATTTAAGCTTATTTGTGACAACTTAAATATAAAATTAACAAAATAAAAAAGAGAAGGAAAAAGGAAAATGTAGTGCCACTTCCTTTAGACCTCCACGGTTTTAGATGAAAAATTGGTCATCATCGAAATTGGTGTTACCTCACAGGAAAAGCATTGTTTTTTTCTGGCTGATTTCAGAAGTTTTCTTTAGTTTATAAAAGTTTAATTATGAAGTGTCTTGGCATGAATTCTCTTGGGATTATCCTGTTTTCAATTTGATCAGCTTCTTGGATCTACAGGTTTGTGTCTTTCACCAAATTTGGGAAATTTTAGCCATTATTTTTTCAAATATTCATTCAGCCCCATTCTTTCTCCTCTCCTAGGACTGCAGTGGTACAAATGTTGGGTCTTTGTTATTATCTCACAGGTCACTAATTTATCTCGGTGTTGGCATCAATTAATTGACTTTCTAAATCAAGTAGTGATTTTTTATTTTTATTTTTATTTTTTGGTTCTTGCTATTACAGGTAAGTTTTTTTGTATCATGGACTTTTTGTCTAGCATATTTGGAGATTCTGGATACTACTTAAAGCATTTATTTTAGCAGGTGGCACCCTATTTAGGTTTAGTATAGAAGTAGGCTTAGCATGCTATTTTCCTGTGCATGCTAAGCCTACTTATACACTAAACCTAAATAGGTTTAATTTTTAGAGCTCTTTCAGTGTTATTTTAGTCTGCTTGGTTTATCTGGTGTTGCTAGGGCTTGCACTGGTCCCTGGTGGTACTTAACTACCTGATTGGGCAGAAAAGGTTTCCACAAGCCAGGTTGCCATGTGTCTTCTGATAGACAAGAGGTCCCCTTACTAGTGTCTGCCCCCAATGCCCTGGTGGTTATTTTTTATTATCCTGTTTATTCTATCAGTTTTGTACTTATACAATACCTTTATGATTCTTTTGGTTGTTGCTTGCCCTAGAGAGTATAAGATTCAACCTAGTTCTATTAATGTTTATAAAAATTAGTCCTTTTATATCTGAAACTAATATAATATTACATGTCAACTGTTACTAAAAATTTTTAAAAATCAAAAAAAGAAATTAGTACTTTTATAATGCAAGAATCTTAGGACTCTTTCGTTGCTTTTACCTTCTTGTGATTTCCATAATTTTTCATCTTGTAATTTAATTCTAGGTATATTGTAACTCCACAAGATACTATTTTGTTAATTTACACAGTAAATATTTATTTAGATTTACCCACATGTTTAACCTTTTTACTTTTCTTTACCCCTTTCCGCATCTCCCTTTTTTTCTTCCTGAAAAACACCCTTTCTTATTTCCTTCACTGTGGGTGTTATGGCAAAAAAAAAAAAAAAATTCCTTAGGTTTTGTCTGCCTGAAAATGTCTTTATTCTACCTTTATTTTTACAGGATATTTTCACTAAATATAAAATTCCAGATGGCATTGTATTTTCCTTTAGCACTCAGAACATATCATCCTATTGTCCTCAAGCTTCTATTACTTCCGTTAAGAAGTCAAGAGCACTGACAGCATTATTGTTGCTCCTTTGCTCTCAGCGAGTGTTGGTAAAATTATCTAGTTAGTCATTACCAGAAGTGAAAATGGGTTATGTCAATGATCACATTTTATTTCTATTTTTTATTTTTATAATATTTTCATAGGTTTTATTTCTTGCTTCTTTTTAAAATTTTATCTTTTATTTACCTAATGTTATACATAAGTTTTTATATTGTATTTCAGATCATTCTAATATCTGAAGTTCTTGAGGACATATTTTGTTTTCCTAAATCATCACTTGTTTCCTCATTTTTTTAGTAATATTGATTTTTTTTAATTTTAATTTGTGGAAATCTGTGGAAGTGTAGGTCTAGGATGCTTTCTTATAAAGAGACTCGTGTTTGCTTCTATTTGATATCAGATTATCTTCTCTATTTGAAATGACATTTATTTATTGTATTAGTTTGGGGTGTGGCTTACACCAGTAATGTAAATTTGCACTCCAGATTCATTTGAGGATAAATGTATGGTAACAAGTATTCATAAGTCTCCTGAGACTCTAAGTAGAGACACATAAGTTTAATTTTTGCTTCTAGCAAGCAGATTTTTTTATGGTCACGTTTTCACTGAGTGTGTAGTCCCTTCAAGGTGCCCAGGATTATGTTCAGGTGTTAAGTTCATCTGCTCTCCTTACAGGTCCACTTAGTTTCTCCCATTATCTCCCATAATATCTGAACCCCTGATTTTGACATTTGTTCCCAAGGCAGTTAAAGCTGCTTCTTCGATCTACTACTCTTGTTTCAGCTAATTAAGTTATGCTTACTATATCTTATTTTCTTTCCTGTGTCCCTTGAGAGTTTCTCTTTCTTCTTTGTTATGCAAGAAAAACATATACAAGTAGTTTTGCTGTTATTGTTGCTTAACCAGACCTACTTATTTCTCAATGTGAGATTTTTTTTTAGAATATGTAATCAATCTATACTGCTGAGAATAACAGTCATATAACATCTCAAATAACTTTTTTAATACTCCTTTAAATGACACAAATTTTAATTCAGTTTATCTCTTCTCACTAATGCTTTGGAAAAGCAATAGAACAAAGAAAGTCCTTCTACTGTCCTTTTAGACTTAGAAGTAATTTCAGGAACGCAGTTCAGTTTCAATTCTTCCAAGTGATACCATAAAGGCCTTAACATCAAGTGAGAGGGAGAGAAAAGTACCGTAAGAAGATTTTCATGTGAAGATACTCATAATCATCCTGCAGCATCACCCAAATGGATTTATTTGACAGGGGGCGGGGAGTGCGGGGCTTCCAACTTAGGTTCTTCACAGATGGTGAGGCAACTCACACACAGATTATTCATTTCAACTTCATGTGTGATCTTTCTGACTGATAGAATTTTTTTTTCCATAATTTGTTAGCCAAATTATTCTTTCCTCACTACTATTATGGAGTCCATGTGACATCGATCAGATATCCATGCCATAGCTCTTTTAAATACAAATCCTTGGCATTATCAGTGACCCCTTTAAATATTATTCTCTTTTTTTTATTCCAATTGTCCTTTTTCTTTTTTTTCACAGAGTTAGTAGTTCACTCAGCTAAATATAACTTCCCAAAAGGTATTTCTTTAAGTCACTTCTGAAGACCATAATAATAAGTCTGGCTAGGATAACTTCTGTAACCACTCATTAAGTAGACAAAACTGAATACAAAGTTTGTCTTCTTATGTGTCTGTTGCAATGAGACAGAGGAGAATATACAAACATCTGCTATAGTTAGAGCACACTGGAAAAACTCTAGAGATTAACTGTATTGGACATCAACTTGGAAAAATATTAGTATGATATGTTTAGAAAAATGAAATCCAGAGTTGCTACCCAGCTTCTTTAACAAAGTGTTTTGCCAATTCAAATATAAATACATGTGATAATAATCAATGCATTTGGCGTCTCTTGATTACTATTAAATATCTACTCTAAAATTAACACATTTATTTTTAATGGTATGCTTCTTAATTTAAAACTTCTATTGTTTAAAATTCTAATTGTTAAAATATGTACTTTTAGACATTTCAAATAAAGTATATATTAGCAGAGTGTGAAGTGAGTAAAGATAAAGGAGAAGGTGAGAAAAAGAGGAAGAGTAAAAATGTGAAAGAAGAAAGGCAAGAAAATAAAATAGAAAAAGGAATTGGGGCAGAGAAATAGTCTGAAAGTAAGATAAAATTGGAGGTTGAGAAGCAATAAGCATAGTAAAATTATGTTGCATCTGTAACTTAGTAACCTACATGTAAATTATTATCAAATCTATTTCTAAAAATTATACCTTTAATCTACGCTCCAGATTGATGCCTATAATTACTTCCTGCACTTTCTCATTGGATGAATCAGAGACATCTCAAGATCAACAGTTTGAAAATAAAACTACCGTCTATTCGTAACTTACTTTCCTCCCCTAATCATATATCTAAAACTGCTACACTCAGTATTTCTAATTAAAGTAAATAGTTCCCCCTGGTCATCTTGTCTGGTCACTTGGGGCAAATCCTTTTTCTTTTTCTCCATACATGTAGATAGAAAATACTGTTCAGCCTCTTTTGCAGTTAGGTATGGCCATATGACTGATTCTACCAATACAACATGGATGAAAATAAAATATGCCACTTCCAGATCTTTATTCTTCACATTCTCTCTCTGCTTTTGTCTGACAGCCAGATGCACAAAATCCAATGGAAGAGTCAGAAGTTCTAGGATGGCAGAGGCACTAAAAGGCATAGGTCCCTCAATAACTGGTAAGAATAGAGTCCTTTTCTATGGCAGACTCTTATCAGACTGATACATGAGAAAGAAATATTTCTTTATTATACTGAGGCATTGAGATTTGAGAGGTTTTCATTTTAAAGGCTTGCCGTCTCAATTAAATTGGTATCTTAAAGGAATTCTGGTAACACCAAAAATACATGGCATTGGCTTACCATTTGGAAACCAAGCAGTAAAGAATAGCTGTCAAAGGTTCTGAAAAGATGGCAACATATATTATATGATGGCAAAATATTTAATAAAACTGTTGCCTGTCATCCACATGACAACAAGAACTCAAGATCTAGGAGAAGAGACTAGAAAAAATCAGAACGTTGTGTGTTACCTGCTATGGGCTTCCTCAGGCAGGGTATTGTAAGAACAAAATGTGCTTTAAAAAGAATTGCCTTGCTTAAATCAGAAATGAAAGAGAAGAGAGTATGGAAGTTTAGAAAAGCCCATTGCTACTAGACCTTTAATAATAAAAGACTGAGAAAATCTCCAAGCAGAAAATGTTCAGTAAAATTTCTGTTAAACAAAGTAACTCAAACTTTATGGCCAAGATCGATGAAGGGTCCTAACCTATCCATGCTTATTGTTGCAGATAACTTCAGGTTGCTTCTACTATGTTGAGAAATATGGAAGAGAAATTACTTTAAAAGGAAAAGAAAAAGTAAATATGAGAAGTAGTGTAGGAAATAACTAGGAAAGAGTGTGAGTTTTTGGTACATGGAATCGACTGGAAACAGTAAGATCAGAAGCCTACTACCTTTCTGAAGCAGTTGTACTGACAAAGAAATTGTAAACCTGATCAAAATAGGCATGTGGGTGTTCAACGAGACTTGAAACATCCCTCAAGCAAGTACAGGCTATCAAAGCTGTGCCTCCTTCAAAAAAGGCAAACTTTTTAACATCTGCTTCCATGTGGTCAAGGAAGAGGTAGACAAGCACCAACCTCCCAGAGGATAGAACCAGGGGTCATGGACCAGGGAGTTTCTCCAAGAGAGCAGAACTTGTACTAATTAAGAAAATTCCCCAACCTCCAGGATAGAGAACTTTTCATGTCTGTCCAGTGAATTTCAGAATTGCTACACACTGGTGGCCATGTGTTACCCATGCTCTCTTCCTGATGGAAATGTTTATTTGTGCTTACTGAGTCTCTGTTACACCATTGTACGGGGAGGTTGGGGGTAATAAAACTTGCTATTTTAAACCATAAGTCACCAAACTATGAGGAGCCTCATCTCTCACTGTAAACCATCTGGAGATTCTGCACTTTGAGCAGGATGAGTGACTAGTGAAATTTGATTGTCTCCCTTCTAAAAAGGATGAATGTCTTCTATGTGAGAGAAGAGTAGTGCAAAATACACTTAATGGTTGGAAAGGCAGACCAGGCCTTTGTCTTCAGCAAAGTTCATATTCTTCTCCTGGACCCTCACAGAGACTACATTTCCCAGGCTTCTTTGCAATTAGGTGTGGCCATATATATCAACTCTGACCAACAGAGTGTGACAGGGCTGATACACAAATATCCATGACTGGGCTCTAAAAATCTCTGTACAGTCCTCCACATACTCTCTCTATATCAACCAGCTAAGCGAAGGCTCAGAGGAGGACTCTGAACTCCTATGGGATTGTAGCATCACAAAATGGAAGGAATGACTGTAAGGAAGGAATGAATGCAGCAGTAATACTCCCATTCACCACTACTGATATGCCTTGGACTGTGCCATGAGAAAAATATAAATCTTTACTAGCTTATGCGCATTGAGGTTTTGAAGTTGTTAGAGTAGTTAGTCTACTTTTTGACTAATATTCTCTCTGAATACTAAAAACTAGTCACAATTTTTCACTCACTTTCACCTATTATATATAATCATTTCGATGTCTATTTTGGCACCTAAATATCTTTCAGATTCTTCTCTTTCCCACTGTCTCTATTGTCACTGTCTTAATTCAGATCCTCATAATCTTACATCAGAATTATTGATACAGCCTCTTAATTAATAGCCCTACTTGCAGTTCACTGCCTATGTCCCTAATTCATCTTGGCTACTAATTCCACAAATTTTTCTAAAATGAAAATCTCCCTACTTAAAATCCTTCAGCATCATCTAAATACCTTCAGAGAAACTCTAAACATTTTAGCATGCACTATAAGGAGTTCCACAATTTTATCACTGTCTACTTCTCTGGCCTCATTTCCCCCCACTCCATGACATGCCCTCAAACTTCTTCCACACACAAGTACCTCTAGGTTTTCCAATTATGTGGCTCCTTAAATAACCACCTATGGCTTGGTTGCCTGCTTAGGGTATCAATGAAAAACAGATTTCTGCTCTCACAAACTTATTCTGGAACACTCATGCTTTATCCACTGGTACCCTTATTCCTCACCTGTCACTCCTCACTCTTCATTTATTACTCCATGTTCTTCTCCTTCCTCATCACTGAATCATTGGTTCGTTTTTCATTGCTATATTAATTTCATGCTTATATTTAGAATAGTGACTAATTCTATTTCTCCTAACTCTAGTCTGACTCCACATGACCTCATCCCTCAATTCTATATTCCTACTGATGGCTTTCAGGGTGACACCCTCCACTTTCTCAGAATCTACTCTCTCTGCTCTTTCCCAGGACAATCAAGGACAATCTATACTACTCCTAGTTTTTTCACAATGGAAGCTTTATCTCTGTTTCCCTCCTTCAGGAGTAGGACTTGAACATGTGCTTCTTCAAACTTCCATTCCAGTGTCCATACTCTTTACTCCATTTAAAGTAAGTCCTCCTAGTGTTGGAGAGGCTGCGGAGAAAAAGGAACCCTCATACACTGCTGGTGAGACTGCAAATTGGTGCAGCCACTATGGAAAACAGTATGGAGGTTCCTCAAAAAAACTAAGAATTGATCTACCATATAATCCAGCGATCCCTCTACTGGGTATTTATCCCCAAAGACTTGAAAACCCATATCTGAAAAGATATTTGCACATTGATGTTCATAGCAGCATTATGCATGGTGGCCAGGACATAGAAGCATCCAAAGTGTCTTACGATAGATAATTGGAT
>NW_011888802.1:1394263-1423278 GCF_000151845.1 Pteropus vampyrus | reverse complement strand
CCTACTATTTCACCTAAAAATTCCTAGTCGTTTTTAAATCCCAGTTTAAGTATCACCTCCTCTGTGAAATTCTTCTTGATCTTCAAGGCAGATTCTTTATCTTCTCTTCTCCACACTCTCATAGCACCTATTTAATACTCCTATTTTCTCACTAATTTCATTGTATTTTAACATTTTGTTTACTGTTCATCTCTCTCTAGAAAGTAAGATCATTGAGAACCACATTTTTTTCTTCATTCTTTTATCTCTGATTCCTAGCTAAGGCAAGTATGTTTCTTAAATTATTATGTGAGAGACCTGAACCGCCATGTTGAGGAAGAACAAAAACTAGTAGGATTCAGCTTGGGCAGCATAGAGTGGTCAAAAACATACTAAGCTGGGTCAGAGACCTGACTGTCTCCAGGAGCAATGAACGAAGTGTCTTAAACTCTCTAGATCATGATCATGGATTCACTAGATCAACTCTCAGGATTTTCCAACTCCAAAGTCTAAATATCGCCCAGACGTACTCTTCCCATACCAAAAGTGGTGGGCAAGGCGGACACATGCAGCAACTTGTCACGGATAACACCAGACTCTGCACAGAATTTCTTTGGAATTTGCTGTGGTCTAACTATGACAAGCTTACTATCTCACAAGTTAGTAGTAGCAATACTCTGTTGATCAGACTGTTATCAACTACCTTTAGGAAAATAAAACACTTCTTGGTTGCCTTCTCCAAACTGCATTTTCACGAACACGCCTTTTTGATTTTGTCTGCCCGACCCTGCCTAGCTTCTAAATTCTCAAGAGCTTCTTCCAAAGTTACCTCTGAATATGTAAACAGAAATCCGTCAGTTTTAAAAATAATTATTCCTAAGTCAAAAGTTAGCCTCTTCATGAGAAATATCTTACTCGTAGGAGAAAATTGCCAGTGATATTTGGCTTGACTTAACTCAACTTGGATAAGGGGTCTAAAGCTGTCATAACTGATACTTGCCCAAGCTTATACTCAAAAAGCGAAGAACATATGCATGTTATCAAGTCATTATCTCATTACTGCCATCAGTGCTGTATGTTTTTGGGCAGTAGCATGCCTGTCTACTCTAAGCCTGAGAATGAAACCTTAATGCCAATAGTTAGGCTGCTGGGAAAATGGCAAAAGCCAGACTGTGGTAAAGTTATGATTCAATCGCCTATGCTAGGAAGTTTAGAAAGCTTGAAAAGAAAAATTGGCCTGGTAAGCAAGTTTGATTTTATGATCCTTTAACATATTTAAAAGGTTTAATATACACACATAAATATATTCATTTTTCAGAAAGGTTTGACATCTCACAAGCTTAATAGAAAAAAACTTTTACATAGTTCTAACTACTGATTATAGTTAGAAATGTATCTCAAAGTTCCCATTATAGTTAGAAATTTATCTCGAAGTCCCCTTTAAATTAATATATAATTTAAAATGTATCGAAGTTCTGGGAAAGAAACTTATATCTTGTTATTTTTATTTTGGGAAGATTTTTAAAATCAAAACAATGTCAGAAATATGTAGAACGGGGGTTTCAAATGGGACTTTTCTTTTTCACAGGGTCTTAATTATTGGGGATGCTAGATCCTATTTCCTCCTATATCAGCAGGGAGTTGCAGAAATGACAGTAGCCAGACTGTGGGAACAAAGACTAAAGTGTGAGTTTTCCATGCATTTTTTTCCCATTAAGCCAGGGCCATATAAGACTGAAAATTTCTGCTTCCTTTAGCTCCAGTCTCCCAAATATATATTATCTGTGGCTTAAGATATAATCCCTATATTTCTCTGAAGTTTAAGAAAAGCCAAACACCCCATAAAATCCATCAGTCAGTTAAAAAAAATCTAGTGTCTTGGTGACTAGAATATTCAGCAACAAATGAAATAATTGATTTGGATATTTTGGTGACCCAATTTTCCTTTTTTTAAATTTAGTATTAGAGCAAAACTAATAAATGCATATGTAAACTTTGATATCTTTTAAAACTTGACAATAGCCTCTATTCTCTGATTGACTCTTCAAATTTCTAAAACTCAAATTTTTCAACACAGCATCATAATATATTAAGGAAGGGCGATAAAAGGTGCATAATGCCTGATGACTTCCCAACCCCCAACTTCTTGAGACCTTTAATGATGTCTGCAAATTCTCTGCTGTTCTTCTCACTGAGAGTCACAGTCTAATTCTCCTCTTCTTGAATCTGGACTGGCATTGGGGTGTTGATTGTGCAGTAGAATTCAGCAGATGGGCTGTTCCAGTGCTTCTCAGACCCGGTGATAAGAAACCTTGCAGCTTCTTCCATTACTATGTGAGAGACCTGAACCACCATGTAAGAAATATGACTGCCCTGCGAACACCATGCTATGAGAAGTTAAGTCATGTGGGGAGGTCCTGGAGGATGAGACATCATGTGGAGAGAGAGGGGAACAAATAAATACGTGAATAAAGAAGCCATCTTGTATGTAGATTCTCTAGCTCTAAATGCTGCAGCTGAGGCCGCAAATGAATCAGAGACAAACCTCCTAGTGAGTCTTGCTCTAATTCCTAGATCTGAAAACTCCGAGCAAAATGAAATGGTTGTTTTAGGCCATTACATTTTGGGGTCATTTACTGTGCAGCAACAGGTAAAACAGAACTGAATTGCGATGTTATAACAAAAACCTAAAATGTGTGACACTGACTTTTGGACTCAGCAGTGAGCAAAAGCTGGAAGAGCTTCTTCACTGGCCTTTAAGGACAGTGAGAAAATGATTACTGGAGAAAAAGGTCGCAGAAAAAGGCCACCCCTATGTTGTAGTGGTAGATAATTGCGTAACACTGTGTTACCCTGTAATTTACAAAAAAAAAAAAAAAAAAACAAATCTAATGAACCAGTGGATTTGTCTAAAGAGATTTCCAGATAGGATGCTGAAAGTGACAACCAACTTACAGCTGTGTTTGAGAATGTACACTTTTAATTAACATTGAGAAGAAAAATGAAGCCAGAAGTTTCTGGATTTAAAAATAAGGCTGTTTTTAAATACTAGTTTTTCCAATCAGCAAAAGGCTCTCACAATAAGAAAGGCCTCCAGGTAAGTACCAAATCCTGGGCAGTACCAGTAAAGCATCACCTTGCGATAACGATATCAAGGATGTGGCTAAGAATGATTGATAGGTATGCCTTCTAGGGCCTCTAAAATTCTTAAGATCCTGATTCTCAGATCCTCTCTCCTAGACAAAAGGGTCTTTAAAAATCTTAAAGATAATTGTCCCCAAGAATCCTGACTCCTAGGTTAAGAAGAAAAAAAGAAAGAAGACTAATTTTGGAAAACAGTATGGTCTGTCTTTGGACTAATGGAGTCGATGATAATTTGATACACACTAACCTAAAATTTTTAAAAAATTATATTAGTTCGAACTGAAATTCCAAAATGGAAAGCGACCTTTAAACCCTTGAATATCTTTGGGGAGAAATCAGGCTAAGAAATATAGTCAGCTGGAAATTTCTTACAGGGACCATTTCTTACAGAAAAGGAAGGATGACTCAATGGGCAGAAACAAGAGTTTAGACGGCAGAGCAAATAGCCAGGGGAATCTTTCTCAGAGAGCAGGGCTGAGCCCTAATCAACAAAGCGGCATCAAGTGCCGAGCTTGACTGCTTACATGACTTCTGTTTTCCCCCTTTTTGAACCAGAGTTTCTATTGTGGTTCTCCTATGTCACTTCTACCACTGCATGCTGGGTGCTGGAGAGAGAAAGAAAATATGTCTCTTTAGTTCACAGGTCTTCAGAATGGTTCTCAAAGAACTTTATCTGAGAAACTTATTTACGTCTGGACCTGATTTCACTGATCGGATCCTAAACTTTAAGCCAATGCTGGAAACTGATGAGATTTGAGAGCTTTGGGATATGTGAACGTGTTGTGTGTTTGAGGGAAATGTAAATATTTTGTGGCCAAAAAATAGAGCGTAATAGATTAAAATTGTCCACAAATTCTTTACTACTTCTCCCATTGATTCTTGACTGGCCTTAGAGACTGGCTTGAATTCAGTATAGGTGACATACTGGAACTAGAGGCTACATTATAAGAAGAATCCTTACAGCTTCTGCCAGGGTCTATTAGAACATATCCTCTGAGAGCCCTAAGCCACCATTTAAATATCTGAACATCTTAAAACTACCAAACTGTGAGAAACAAGTCATCTGCCAAGGCTCTGTCGGATGAGACACCATATGGACAGAAAGGTTGAGATGTACTGAGGTGCCAAGTATGTGCATAAAGAAGCCATCTTGGAAATGGATGCTGCAGCCTGAGCTGAGCTACCCTTGATTGGGCTACATTGAGCCATTCCCAAATTTCTAATCTACATTAAATGGGAAAAAAAAAGAAATGGTCTTTTAAGTCACTAATTTTTGATAGCTTGTTACACACCAATAGATAACCAGAACATGCTCTTTGCTTATTTTCTCACCACGTTCCTTTCCAAGTTAAAATCTTTCTATTTCAGAATCCTTCCCATGAGTTTAAGCTTTTAGGCTACAATATGACATAAGACATATAGTTCTAGAGCTGCCATAAATGTAACCTAATTCATCAATAGTGTTTCTCCTTTAGATAACCATTTATAGAACATTTTACCACAAACATGAGAGCTCTTTATTTTATTCTCTCAAAATATGCTGTCAAATCTGAACTTGTAGTTCCAAAGATCTCTGCTTTTTAACCACAGCATATGTTAATGTTACCCATTTGCTGGAAAATGCCACTTTGTTCCTACCCTTTTTGATTAACAGATAAAATTTCAGTATCTTACCATAAGATCTTACTTCTTAGTTAAGATGTTTGCTACCTGACTGCATTGGTCAAGGTAGTCATTTGGCTTAAAAACTATGAGTTTTCTCTTCTATCTGATTATTGCAACTGAAATGTAGTATCCATGTTGTGAGGATGCCCAGGTCACATGGAGAGGCCCTACGCAGATTTTTCAGGGCACTGAGACTGAGAATTAATCAGGAGTTGGCAAGATATGTCGCCTAGATTTCAAATTTTCTATGAACTCTCACCTGCTCTGTGTCTCCCGTTTCCCTCACCACCACCCTTTTTGAATAGGAAAGGCTACAGCAGTTATCCAATGTCTTCCTTAACATGGCATTTTGGACAGGAACTTGTCTCTGTAACTCACATTTCTTCTGTCTCTATAATTCACATTTCTTCTGACCAAGAGGAATGGGACTCAGGAGCTGTACTGATGACCCACACCCACAGAGCCTTGTCATACATGGACCTGATTTTAATAGTGAGATTCTGGACCTCAAGCCTGAATCCAATACTAAAACACAATGAGATTTTAGAAGTCTTGGAAGGAGGGTGAGTGTATTTTTTATGAAGAGATTTCTATAGTAATAGCCAAAATTGCTGACTGTAGACTTTGTGTTTTCCAAAAATGGCCATGCCAATATTTTCAGTCACACATGTGCTTCCAGAAATTGCCATTCCTTCATCAAAAGGTAGTCTATTTCTTTTCCCCTTGAAATTGGGCGAGCTTTCATGACTGCCTGAATGAATAGAATGTGGCAGAAGTAATGCTTGTGTGACTTCTGAGGTTAAGTCATAAAAGACAATATGGCATCTCTATTTCTCTCTTCTCTCTCCCCTCTCCCCTCTCCCCCTCTCCCCCCTCCCCTCTCTTCTCTCTCTGTTTCTGTTTCTCTGCCCACCACCCCACCTCCTGTTTCTCAGGATGCTTACTCTTGGAAACCCGTTACTGTGTCCTAAAGAAGCTCAGGCCACGTAAAGAGGTCCACGCATAGATGTTTGGCAATACTTCCAGTCATGGTCTCAGCCAACAGCCAGCACTGACCATCAGACATGGGGCTGAGCACACCTTCAGATGATTCCAGCCTACAGACTTCAAGCTGCCCCAGCTGATGCCAAGTAGGAGAGACACAAATTATCTCCACCAAGCTTCACCCAAATCGCAGATTCACGAACAAAACAAATGTTGTCATTGTTTTAAGTCATTTAAGCTTTGGGAAATAACTAACTTTGGAGCCCATCGTGGAAACAATTTTTTTGCCTCCCATACCAGAAACACAAATATCCTTGCTTCAACTATGTTTATAGGAACTATTGCATAATTGAATGAAGAAAATTTTTAATTTTCCATGAGGACCATCTACTCCAATCTCCCAATCCTTGACAAAACTAAAAGGAATATAGCTATTTCTGAGAACATAGATGCTCTCTGTTTATTATTAAATGTAACAGTTTCTGGTGAGATTGGAACTGAGACTCAGATCATCGCAATGTAAGATCAGTCTTACTCCCCTGTACACATACAATTCCTTGAATCCTATGCACAATGGCAAATGTATACATTCAGTTCATCCACAGAACACTTACTGAGTGCTTGGGGTGTGCTAAGTACTATTCTATATGCTGAGCATACATCGATAACAGATAACATAACATCAGTTTTTAAAAATACCCTGCCCTCCTGGACCATAGTACATCCTCTTTACAACAAAATAAACAGGTTAATGAAGCAGTGTGTTATAGATGATCATGAGTAAATGAAGCAAGAAAAGAGGGAGCACTGGAAAGGGAGTAATTTTAAATATGAGAAGATGACATGGAAGCAAAGAGAGGTAGGGGAGTGAGCCATGTGAGTGTGTGGAGGGAGAGCATTCCAGTGCAAGAACCAGAGGAAGAGGTGAGCCTGGTGCTTTCCCACATATGTGATAGACAGACAGGTAGGTAGAAAACCTTGGTGGAAAGCAGAGGGTTCCCAGGGACCTAAAACAATCATAAGTGAGGGTCTCTCGTGGTAACTCAGACTCAAAATGATGGTGGTGAGAAATGCAAAAGTACTGATTCCAGGAACGAGGTGAAGTTGTCCTTGAACCTATACTGTCCCAGCCTCCTGGAGTTCCACACACTATGGGAAGGTGAAGATCACATGGTAAAACTGAAAGACCTGAACCTAAGTGGCTCTATGAGACTCTACCCAACCCAGAGAACTGGATGGTAAAACACAAAAAACTAGGAAATAGTGTTTTGTTAGGAACCTAAGTAATTCTTCTGTGTGACATCTCCCTTCCTTTCTAGCATACCATGTATCTTCACTATCCTGTCTCAACCTCAGAAAAATAAAGACACTTAGAGCAGTCTTTATTTTGAAATAATCTCAAACTTACTGAAATGTTACAAAAATAGTGCAAATTATTTTTTACTAAACAATTTGCAAGCAATTTGTTAATGAGTGTCCCATGACTCCAAATACATTTGTCTTTCTTACAAACAAGGACATTCTCCCATAGAACCTCAATGTCACCTTCGGAATTATGAAAATGACACCAATACATATCTATGTCTAATTCTTAGACCCCACACAGGTTTCACCAATTAATAAATATAATTTTTGAAGAAACCGTATGTTCTTCCATTATTTATTGAGTACCCACTATTCTTTCCTAAGCACCATTCTGGCCACCATCCTAGGCAATGCATCACATCAGTGAATAAAACAGACAAAGATCCCTATCCTCATGGACCTTGTAGTCAGTGGATGAGGAAAGAGAGAAACGGATTTTAAAAAATAATAAGTACACAGCACATTAGAATTATATAGATAAATGCTAAGAGGAAGAAAGTGGAACAGAATAAGGGAATTAGGGGTGTTGGGGAGAAAAGTTTCCGATTTAAAACAGGCCAGCCAGGGTTGGCCTCATTAAGAGGCCAACTGACACTTTTCCTAAATCCCCAGAAGACTCGAAGGAAATAGACACCTCACCCTGTCTGGAGCATCCTAGGTAAGAGCAAAGTGCAACAAGTGAAGGGAGAGACATAAGAGATGAGATCAGTTAGCAAAGACCTTTATAAGGACTTTGCCTTCGATTAAGAGTGAAATCAAGAACCATTGAAGAATTTCCAGCCACAGAATGACACGAGTAGACAGCGGGATTACTGGCTGTCATGTTTAGGAACAGAGTATTTGGAAAGCTATGGTAGCTTCATGGAAACCAGTAAAAGGCAATTATAGTAATCCAGGTAAGGTACAATAGTGGCTTGTCAATAGTACTAGCAGTGGGTAGGTGGAAAGTAATCAGACTCGGAGTATATTTTGAATATATAAGAAGGAAAAGGCACTTCTACTGGGTCAAGAGAGGAATGAGTAGTGAGTGATGGAGACCTTTAAGATGGTGGCCAAAGGCAGTCTAGACAACCCAGGGAAGGTCAGTGCCACCATACAAGTGACCTCAGTGGACGCAAAATGTACAATAGGCCAGTGCAGCTGAGACCCAAAGCAGGTGGTCCGAAACCTTAGCGAGCAGTGACAAAGAAACCAAAAATATTTGAGAATATTTTTCCTAAAATCCTGTTTTCTGAAACAAATTACATAATTTGGAAGGTCCAGCATGATGCACTTTGTCCTGAATTCTGTATCAAAACCACTGATTCAGATTCCCCAGTGGCAAAACTGCAAAACTTCATTGCATTTATTGTAATATTTTGTCTTTTCCACTTTCATTCCAACCCAAACAATGGGAGTGTAGAGAAAAAGAAAAGTTAAAGGCCACAACAAATTGCAAAACATGAACTGAAAACTTCAGAATACGCCTCGGCCCCATTCAGAGTGCCTTTTGCCACAATCCAGCTTCCAGCTTCCATCTTTTGAGCTTCTTTCTTTAACTTGTAAAAGATCTGGTAGCATCATTGGCTTAATGTTGTAATACTTTGGGATCCCCCCTCAGATGGCAGGTACTTATGTTTGGGGAAACCTTTTCTTTCAATATCCGTCTTACTAATATGGTGAGGTTGTAAGCTCCAGGAGGTAATGTGGCCATGTGTAGTAATACAGTCATCTTCCACGACTCGGTTTTCCGCTGGCTTGTCTTCTGCCCAATCAGAGGGGTAGAATCAGGGCCTTGTTTCTTCAAACATTTCCATTTTAAGAAGGAGAAAAAAATGGGGAGCTAGAGAAGAAGGGTAGAAAACACGTTTTCTTTACTCCAGTTCCTTTTCTCTTTCCCAAGAAAAGAAGCCAATTGAAATGTTTCTCCAAAATCTCCAGAAACCGTCAGAGACTAAAATTTCAAATATCCCCGAAAAAAACTTTTTAGATAAATGAAAATTTTAAAAATATCCTCAGATTTTAGCTAAGTTTCAGTTTTTTAAAAAAAATGTAATAGATTATACATAAAGGGGGAAAGTGGTTAAGCGGATTTATTTCCATATTCAAAATTCATAGTCCCAAAGCAGAAAACTTGTTCTCCATTTTTTTCCTCCCTCTATATCCGCTCAGTCATACAGTCTTGGATTAACATTTCTTTTAACAGTGTCTATGAATTTCTTTTCCATTCCTTGTCTCCATCTCGATACCACTGCCACCCCTCTTTACTCTCGAATCACAGCGGTTGGCCCAGATCTGACTTTCTGCATCTATTCTTTCCCCTTCCCCCTGGCTGCCAAATTAATCTTCCTAACACACACTTTCACTAGGTCACTCCCCTGGTCTGAAACCGTCCATAATTCCCCAGTGCCTACAGAATTAGGCCCAAAAGCTGTACATAGCTGCCCCCTGGTGGTCATCTGCTGACTCGCGTGCTGGATTCCAGACAAGTCTTAGGATGCAGAGAATACTAGGTTTTCATGCAAGATAGAACAGCTTTCTACATTCTAAAGACGGCCATAGGTGAGAAATTAAAGTAAAAAGAAGCCTTTACTTTCACATCTATGGAGAAGAACTCCTAAGAGGAATAACATCATTCTCCCAATGAGACACTAGTTTTTACACCTGGCTCTTTCAGAACGATCTCAGCATGTTGAGATGTAGTCTTCTCCATTGTTTCCACCTTTGAAAATTCCAACAGCAGAATTTTCTGGGCAAAGCACGGTTAAGCATTCCCTAATTTATCATCTAAATGGTTCCCTGACCTTACTTCGTAAAGGTGCAATTCTGTAAAATTAAGATTCCATTCTTGGAAGGGAATGTAACATAAAAATACCTAAACTAATCAGAAAATAAACTTTTAAGAACACACAAAATTCTCTTTTAGACATACTAAAAATGTAAAACCAAACATTTAATGTCATTTTTTAAATGTTTCTCTGGGAGATATTTTTTTCCTTTTTGTGGTCTGGACAAGCTAACACTTGTTAAAATGTAAATGTGAATGGGTTTTGAAATGGAGCTATTTCAGCCTCGCTTCCAGCTAAGGTCTTAATGCAAGCGAATACCAACGATTCCAACATTCAAAAATGCAATCCCATGTCACTTTTGCAGAATTAGCAAATAAAGTGGCTAAAAAACTGGTTGTGGCATTGACCCCTCAGGCACAAAAAGGTTAAAGTAGAGAGCAGAGAGGAACTGGAATGAGAGAGAGGATGTCATTAGAGACAACTGCAGCTGTGCCAAGTCTCCATTCACCACCGTTTTAAGAGTGGAACGAGAGTGTGGTCAGGTCTGTGAACCTCAAGCCTGACTATAAAGACTCTGAGGAGATCATTCAGAGAGCTTGAAACGTGTCCCCTGAAGTTTGAGGGATGGAGCAAACTGGCACATCTGATTCACCTAAGTCATCTCAAAGGAAAAGAGGCTGATTGGGGCAGCAGAGTACAAGTCACAGTTTGAAAAACAGTATCATTTCTATGGACAGCAAGTCTCAGATACGCATTTCTCATACGCTAAATGTGGGTCATGAGCAAGCAAGTACCAAAGTCATCTTAGACCCTATGCAAGAGAGCCTCCTGGAGGAGCAAAGAAAAATCAGCAGAAAGCTCCTGGAGAACCTGCTGGAATTCTCGGGAAATGATGACTAAATCCTAAGTGATTATGACAGAAGACACGTTCATCCACACCAAGGAAACTCGTGTATAAGATCTGACATGATGGTGGAGATGGGGGATGTCTTCAAAGAACCCGAAACAACCCCAACATCTGCCATGGTCAAAGACATGTCATGTCATGTTAGAGACAGTCAAGAAAGACCTATTTTGCCCCTTATACCTCTTCTACCCACCCACCTCCCCCACCCCGCATGCTGGAATTAAATCTAGAGAAGTCAGCCCAGTGACCAGGGGAGAGCAGTAAAGGCACTAAGCATGAAAATAAAGAATGAGTAATCATGCCCTCTGATCCCACTACATTTGACTAAACATATTTTTAATTTAGATTACTAGTAAATAAAAGCAAGTAGAGGGGCTTCTATCATTAGAAGTGAACAAAAATTCATAAGCCTACTCTACATTTTATTGAAAGCAGAAAAATAACACTCCAACTGCATGAAAAATTAAGGCAAATTGTCTTGACATTTCATTGCCAATGTTCATAACTGGTAAATACTGGACAGTTTTCATGTAATTTAATCGAATTTCTCTACTTCAAAAATTTCTTGTTCTTCTGTTTGAATAAGACCTATACTTATTTTAAGAACAAACATTTATATGATTGCCTGTTAAGTTATAATTTCAGATATTTTATAACGTGAAGCTATTTGTATCATAAAATTAAGGGTAAAAAATTCTGGTCAACTAAAAACGTTTATTTTAATATATGTCTATTATGACTCATACAGTGAATTTAAGATTCAGAACTTTATAAAAAGTTATTTTTCATTGTTTTTGAATAGATACTTTTTCCTACATGTGTCTGAACATGCAAGAATAAAATCTGCTTGATTTATCTGTGCCTTAACAACATTCTCCTTGAAACTGAAAATGTAAACCTCAGAGATTGGATCATTGCCACCTTAAGCCCTTGTTTAACTAAGAATGGTTCTTGTCTTAATAGCCTTTTAATATGACTTAATATGAGTTATAGTAGATTCAACATCCCAACTCTAAGAACTTCAATCATCATTAAGGCTAGAAGGTACCCATGTATCATTGATACTTAGAAGCCACGGGGGGTTTTTTGAACATTCCCTTTGCTCCTGAAGTTGGTATATTATTTAGCAAGCATTTACCAGATAAGGAGATAGATAGGATATGGTGGGATGCGAGTGGTGGATATCGAAGAGAACTACGTGTAGCAGTTTAGTTTTCACTCAATTTCTCATTTATCTTACAAAGTGAAGAGAGAAAATTGATTTCATTCTACATTTTAAATATGCTCTTTCAAATATGACTACTTCTATGTCTAGAATTTGTGTAGCATTTGTTTATCTGCTAAACTACAATATTTATAAAGGAAAGGGACTAACACTCTTTATTTTTTTTAATCATCCAAAGACATGGAATGGTGATCATGCGAGGCTTGAGTATATATGAATAAATAATCTAACTAAAATAGAACTCAAACCAAAAAGTAGTAGGAGATAAGGATAAATAGATAAAATGTGACCTGATTATAAAGGTATTGACTTCCATTTTTGGTAGTCTAATCATGATAGAATAACAGGGACTGCATTTTCCTACCTGCCTTAATTTAAATTAAAAAAAAAAAGAAAAAGAGAGAGAGAGCAGACAAATATATAAAGTAACCCTTTTTCTGACTTTGGACAGCAGGTAGTATAGGACAGTGATCTCTGATAGAAGGCAAACGGGGTGAGCTCCACAAGTAACCCACCTCACTCCTGTCACAAGCCTAGAGAGTTTTCCAGTGAGGCCAAGGGAGAGGGAACCCAAACAGAGCTTGATGGTTTCCCTGAGTAGATGACATAGAGTTGAAAATCAGGAGGCCATGGCAACCAGAATTAGCAGATTAGAGCACTGTAGAGAAGAGAGATGCACAGAGAGAAAGCAAGTTCAGAGATCTACACAGCACTCCCTTGCTTATCTGACCGAGTGCTTAACAGCCTGTGAGGAAACTACTGAGGCCAGAGAAAGAACCACCTAAGAGGAGCAGGAGGAACCTCCCTGGAGCTCACGCAGGGCTAGGAAGAATTCCTGTTTCCGCAGCCAGAATGGAAAGACCTCATAAGACAAGGAGCACCAAGGGACGTCCCCAGAAGGGTATTGCCTTAGTAATGGAGCCAAATTAGGCATAGACTGCAACTACTCTGGATCTGCCTAAGAATACTTAAAAGCAAGCCTCAAAAGGATCAAACTGATGCCAACCAACTTAATTGCACCCCAGAGCAAAGCCCAGAAATATTTAAAGAAGTACTAAGGAAAACCTAACAAACAAACAAACAAATAAAAACTCAGTACCCACCATTGTAAAATTCACAAGATTTTGTAATTAATAAAAAAATTTATCGGGCATACAAAGAAGCAAGAAAATATAACCTGTGACAAGGGGAAAAAAAAAAAACAAATTAATATAAAGAATCTTAAACATCATTGGGGATAGTTTGTAGCTGTTTCCTGAGTAGAAAAGGATGGGGTTCATAGGTAAGAAATAAAGAACTTTAATGAAAAATGCAAAAAAATAGAACCTCCATCAGAAGACCTGGGTACAAATCTAGCAATGAGGTAATAAGATCCTGCTCGAGAGGTGCAGTTCTTGAGTAAGAAAGATATGAGATCTGTTTTAAGTGTGTGAATCCCAGGGCTTGCATGATGGCTCACAAACCATGATGAGAAAGAAGTTTAAACACTCCATTGTTTTTTAATTAATGCAACTTGAAAAGAATATTATCATAAAACAACAAAGGAAAGGTAGAAGATAAGATCAGCCTTGGACATGTTGACTGTGAGGTCATCGTGGGGCATATCCAGCTGAAGATGGGCCGTAGGAGACCAGAAAAGGATAAGAACATGGGAGATGGTGCCAGCCACTCTGCCACCAGTCTCTTCCTGCTTTCTGAGAGTCACAGCCTCAGGCATGTGGCTTAGTTGCTATCCTATACATTGGTGAGTCACTCAAGTTAAATCCAAAGAGGAAACCATATTCAAAAGAACAACTCTATGGAAAAACTACACTTGTTGCTAAATAATCTGTAATTTCTTGGGGAATTCCCCCTAAAATTGGGCTTCCGGGAAAGCCTAGAGACTTCTGACTTACATCCTTCGCCGCAGCCTCTGGGCCCTTGCAAGGTCCACAGATGTGGACCTCAGTCTACATCTGTTTACCTGTGTCCTGATGTAGCTTTGCCCCCTCTGAGGAGGGTCTCTGTAGACTCACTCCAGGCAAGTTCCATCTTGCCAGGGCCTTACTGCTCGCTTCTTCTCAACCTATGTCCTAGTAGCTATTTCCAGTGGGGGTGCTTACACTCCCAGGTGTATACCACATGCTCTAACCTAGTGCCCCACCACTTGGCTAGGAAAATACTACACCAGTGAATTTACATTTTCTCTCTGGCCCTCTGTTTTACCAGTTACATTGCTTGTGTCCAACTTCCCCTGATAGGTAAATCCAGAAGAATCATTGACAGTCCTATTTCCTAAATGTCAGATTGAGTTTGCTTTAGTCACTGTTGCTCAGTTTCGTAAGAATTGTAGAAATAAAAAGAGCTATGATGGCCACAGTTAGTTTCTCCTTCTCAATACTTCCTACGGAGAACATTTATATTGTCTCTCAGTGATTATTCGCCTGGAATCAGAGGATTGCAGACTGTATTGATTAGTTTCCAAAGCAGTCCTATGTATTTCATTTTGTGCATATTTAAAAATATTCTGAGAAGGTAGCTATAGGTTTCATCAAACTACCAAAAGCATCTATGGCACAAAAATGGTTAAAAAACACAATGAAACCAATTGTTTCGTTGCAGAAATATATTATTGGATTCATTAATATAGTTGAAATATTGACTACCTAGAAAGGCCTAAGGTAGTTTGTGGGAAGAATGGAGAATATCAAGATGTGTAAGGCATAGTCCTGGGCAGTTCACATCTACATTGAGAGAATAAGCCATGTGTATGAAACCTGCATAAAAGCCAGACAAAATCACTTTCCACCACATTCCTTGTTTCTATTTTCTTCATAGATCTAATAATATTTGACATATCTCATCTGTTTCTACTTTGCTTGTCTGTTATTTATTGTCTGTCTCCCCTACCAGAACATCTCATTCACTCTAAATCTAAAGACCTAGAACAGTGCCTGGCTCATGATAGGAACGCAACATATATGCAGTGGATGTATACATGAATGAGCTAACAATGGACACAGAGACTAGAGAAACTCTAAGACTGAAATAGATACTAGCTGTGGACTTTTTCATGCAGCAGCACCATAAACACACACACACACACACACACACACACCCCTTCCTGATCATCATTTCTAGATATCCTTTTGTTCCTCTTCCCAAAAGCCCAACCTAAGAGAAGCCATTTAAATTCTCTTCCACTCTTTCTTATCTAGAGAATTCCCTTCACCCATGCTGCATTCTCTGTATTTTCCTTTGTCCTCCTGGAGCCAGTTCATGCCCTGCCTTCGTCTTGCCTCGGTGAGTGACAGCTCTTCACAAAGGGCTGGCCTCACCAAGCAGCTGCTGGAAATACCATTCTTTTCCCAAGCAGCAGCAATTCCCAGAATTTCTGGTGGACAAAATTCTTCATCTTGTCCCACATACTCGACAGGCTAAGTTAACAGTGCAACAGCAATCAGCACATATGAGTTCAAAGGAGGAAAGGATCAGCAGGCCCTGGAGTCGTCAAGAAAAACTTCATGGCAGGCATGGGACTTGAGCTGATGCTTAAAGGATTAGGTTGCAAGGAGTTCACACCGTGCCCTGTCCCAGGTCAGGGCCCCATGCCGTACAGATCGGCATTTGTAGCATTCACTGGCTAACGTGCAAAACTGTTCGAGAAGGAATTGGAGCTACTATTTAAACAGGCCCAGAAGGATCCTCCACACTGAAGGTCCATTCACAGCTTTCGTTCAAATAAAACTGAACTCTAAATTCTCCAGTAAATTTCATCACCTCTCAAACACTTATCCCTTCAGCAAACCATGGCATATTCCCTGATTTATGAAATCTTTAGAAGGTGCTAAAGGCCCTGGAGGAGCATATTCAATTGCAAATTCCTCAGTGCCTCCCTGCCCTGGGACTCTATAATGACTGGAATCCTAATATTTGGCGTTTGACTAGGACTTTCCATGCAAAGTACCCAGTAAGTCTTCACACATATTATCTTAGTATAATTCTTAGTTAGAATTTTGCATTTTAAAAATGCTTCAGGAAGGCTTCCTGTTCCTCTAACAATACCTCAGATTCTACTCTCGAAGTACCAACCTATATGACCTCAAGAAATCTGAGCCTACAACCATTAGAGTTACTCTTTTCTGTCCAATGGGCCATGTTTTAAACACCAACATGGCCCATTGGACAGAAAAGAGTGACTCTAATGGTTGTAGGGCCATGTTTTAAACACCAACATGGCCCATTGGACAGAAAAGAGTGACTCTAATGGTTGTAGGGCCAGGTTTTAAACACCAACATGGCCCATTGGACAGAAAAGAGTGACTCTAATGGTTTTAAACATTTCCTGGGATGGGTAACATATCACGAACTGATAAGAGTACTTCGTCAGACACAGACTGGCCTCTGAAAAAGTAAAGAGGATACTAAAGAGGTGAAAAGAAAGTGAATAAATTTAGGTTGTGGGTGGAGAGTAGGAAAAAGGAGGATAAATGGTCCAGACCGTGAAAGAGGGGAGAGTGTTGGGCAGCAAATTTTCTCAATGAAGTCAGTGGAAGCAGTGGAATAAATAACCAAAGAGAAAGAGATTGTCTCTACACCCAAGCTGAGCTTATTGGACATAGGTGTGGGTGGAACCAGCCTAACTGCTCAGAGCAGCTGTCCAAGAAGTGAGGGAGCCGGAAGGTGCCACAGAACTCATGTTCTTAGTGATAATTTCAGAAAACGTTTAAGAATTTTAGCTGTAAAACGTGACTAAAAAAAAGATTAACCCTGATTTTTCTATCCTCTCACCAGAACTCTGCTGTATAGACAGTAGTGAGTACAGCAGATTTTCATTTGGTAATTATTCCCAAGTATAGTTCTTAGAAGCATGCTCTCTCCATGTTTCTAATTCCCTCTTCCTTCCTGCTGGAAACAGATTGGCACCTCTCCTCTCAGCTCTCAACAACTCAGATCTGCTTCTCCCCTCTCCTGTGGTCTCAGCTTGGTCCCTCCCACATTCTCCAGTCCCAGCATGAATCTGTGGCTCCCTTTCTCTCCCTGCCTTCCTCAAGAGCAGCGACTGGTTCCTGATACGAAGTCACCGATTTACCGCTCTCCTCTCTCAGCAACTGAGTAGATGGCACTGAAGTTTATCATTCTTCCAAATGTGTGTGCGTTATAATTAGTTTTTAATTCCCAAACTCTACCTCTCAGATATAATCTATATTTCTCTCACATAATCTGTACCTTTCTCAATTTAATAAGGTGAGGTAGACACATTCTGTTTAAAAACACATTATTTAGAGTGATTATTTGCCTACTCGATTAGTTTCATCTATAGTTGTCTTCACTCTAAATAGAAGACCTTAAATTCTATCTTTTCCATTCCACTACGTGTATCTGAACTCTGAGAATCTTCTTTTGAAAATAAAATATTAATCTTGATTCTTCTCTACAGACCTCTTTTTAGTTCTATGTATTTAAAATTTTCATGAAAATATAAACAAAAACTACAGCTTCTTTCCAGAAAGGAATATTTTCAGTCAAGTCACTTGCCTCAAACAGGGAACTCTGAATAATGGAACATGTGTTTGGCTCTGTTTCAAAAGAAATACTGCTTTCCTGTTCCTCTCAGTGCTAGTCCCGCAGCCAAGCATTGATCCCTGGGGATCTGTGAAGTTTCCACATCTCACTTACTTTAGAGCTTAACAGAAGAAATCTTTCTAAATTACCAAGTACTAACTGATCAGTTTAAGTAAAGTGCTGTCATTTCTTCATTAGACTATTCTATAGTACTGGAATTATTATTCTCTTCCAATCACCTTCACACTTCTCCTGCTTTGAATACAAAGATTAGTAAAATAATATGATAACCTCTCTGAATTTTTTTTTTAAACTGCTTTTCTTTCTGTTCTACCAATAAATCTCTTTGTCTTACTGGGTTACATTTTGTCACTAAAACTAAAGATTCTTTCCTTAGAAATCCATCAAATTAATTATGTAATGCTGTGTAACAGAAGGAGCATTCAACTGAGTCAAAACACCTTGACTTTATTCCAGAATCTGCCTCTAATCATGCAATCCTCCTAATCCACTGGGTCTCAATTTCCTCATTAGTAAAATGAGCAAAGCCAGCATTATGATCATCGTACTCTTTGCAAACTTCATTATTCATTCATTCACATTTATTGAATGCCTACTGTGTGTCGGGCACTATGTTAGACTCTGAATATATAAAATACCATGGCCTCAAAGAGCCCACATAGTGAATGAGATTAAAATATAAACAATTTCCACAGAGGAAAGGGAATTTGAGAGAAAACTTTTCCTAGAGATGGAGCAGATGTGGTGCAAAGGAGATGACAGTTGGACGGGGACTTGTGAAATAATAGGTAGCCCAGCAAACAAAAAAGGCAGGATGGGCAGCTAGATGGGGAGAATTCTAAACACAGGGAAAAGAATGGACCGAAAAAATACTATATTATTAGTTCTTTAGCCTTCCCGAAAGCACAGACATATGAAAAGCAATGTCATTTGGGGGATATGGGAATTGTTTGCATTAGCTGGAACTCTGTGCACGGTGAGAGATGGTAGCAGATGAGCCAGAGAGAAGCTGGGGCCGTGCTATGTTGGAGTCTTATGTGCATCAGGATTAAAGCTTCATCCTGGGCAATGGGAAGCTGCAAAGGTTTTGAAGCAGGAGATCAAGCTGGCAGCAGGGTGGGGATGAATCGGTGGCAGCAAGTCTGGCAGTGGCAATGTCGGTTGGAATACTCCTGCAATATTCTAAGCAAGAGAGAAGGACCCAGAATAAGAGCAGGGCAGTGGAGGACTATGTATGGTAGAGGAGGAGGGACCATGTATGATACAGAGGAGGGACCATGTATGACAGACATTTCTGAGGTATAATTGGTTGGCCTTGCTGACCATTAAATGTGGATGAAGAGCAAGAGGAAAGAACTGGGCGACCATTTGGATGTTGGTCCTACTCATCAAGATGGCACAAAGAACAGTTATGAGAGGCAAGATAAGCTATTCAACTGGGGACATGCAGTGTCTATAGGTCATGCAAATGGAAATATCTATTAGGCAGTTGCACAGTTAGGTCTGGATGTTTGGGGAACGGGTCAAGGTTTGGAGGTTAATATTGACTTTACCAATAGCATATCAATGGTAGAAGTGTGTTGACTTAAGTTCTTCACCCCTTAATGTTTTTCTTACACCCTCTGCACAGTACCGTTAGAATTAGGGCCTCCAGAAAGGTTTCTTAGTTGGTGATTGAGTGGTCGTGGTACTCTTACTTCTCAAAAAGCTCACAGGACTGAAGACAGCTTTCCTTCGCAATCTGAGGAAGGAATCTAGACTTACAAATGGAAGTAATTCTTATCCAGTTTGACAATTAAAAGTCCCTAAACAAACCATCCTAATGCCACATCACAAGACCATTTCTTAGAATCCTTACGAAAAAATATCCATAGTTAAGAGTTTAGTAGATTGAGAAAAATGATAGAGCTATAGGTAGATTCAAGAGAATATACCAATAAATTGTGATCTGAAAGTGTCCCAGGATTCATCTCTCCATTCATATACTAAACTGTGCCTTTAAAATTAGTGCCATTTACTGTATATGCACATGGGTGAGTGTTGGGGAAGGTGCTGTGGTTTTTAGCTTCAGTGGGACAGATGTAACTGATGAAAAGTATCAAAAGAGAAAACAAAGTTCCAGGAAATGTTTAAGGTTTAAGGTAGAGTGATAAAGATAAGAAGGGACACAAATCTCCACACCATCAGTTTATGCTTAGAAAAGAATGACTTGCTTATAATTCAAAACACGTTTGAAATTATCATATGGCCCATAATTTAGCTAAGAAAAAAAATTATATTTGGGTTCTTCCCAGTAATCTATCTACTTGTAGGTGAAGTCATGAAGCCATGATAGTAAATGTTTTCCAGAGAAAATATATAGAGTGAGAAGGAAAAAAAGTCAAGGATGGAACCAAAGAGAACAGTGAGATTGGCTCTTGAATTGTTCTATGTAACAGACCATTTGAGAATCTGATTACACCTATGAACCATCTCCCCAGGGGGAGAAAAGGGTTCACACGAACAAATTTTAGCACAAAATTTAAGGGGATTTACTGACTCTGTGATTCAAGGATCTCAAGTCAAATAGAGGGAGGAAGAGGACACAAGGAACCAATTTCCATTGACCCATTTTGCTATTAAAAATCATAACCTTTCCAAGAATGCTAATAGCTGGTAAATGAGACCCTCAGGATTTTTTTGTTTGTTTGTGTTATTGTTTGCTTTTCCTGCCATTAAGAAGCCACTCTGTTTCTATGCACAAAGAGAGAGGCACTGAGAATTGAAAGATGTATGTGCAACATGTTATATGTGAATTATATCTCCATTTAAAAAATATATATATATATACATTCCTTACATAAGATTCCATATATACACAACTCAGTAACATGGAATACTATAAAGCAATAAAAATAAACAGGCACAAGCTGTAATGAGGTTGAATCTCAAAAACATAATGCTATGTCAAAGAAGGTAAACGCAAAAGACTACACATTGTATGCTTCCATTTATATGAATGTCCAGAAAAGGCAAATTTACAGAGATGGAAAACAAATTCATAGCATAGGACTCAGAGTCAGAGTGGATCCTCTCTACGAATAGACAGAGGGATCTCTGAGATGGTGGAAATGTTCAACAACTGGATTATGGTGACAGTTCCATAAATTTACTAAAGTTCATTAAATTGTACACTCAATGAGTAAAAATTCTGCTTATAAAATACACTTCAATCAAGTTATTTTTAAAAAGATGTCTCTGGAAGCAAATCAACACTGCAGCAACTTTCTTAGGATTTAGAAATGGAGTGTTGATATTTGAATGCTTTGTTTCATAATATTTGTAATTTACATTTTAAAATTCTTCTGTACCAAGTCATGAACAATCAAACTGGTTGTTTTCAAGAAGTCTTATTATATTAACCCACTGGTGTGTCTTTGTAATTGTAAAGGAGATTAGCGTAACAACAATCTTCCATTAACCGCACTTGAAATCATTGTAGAAATTTCCTGTGGTCAGGAGGGAATGTCTGACTAAGCAGTTGACACGCTCAACAGATATTCCATGAGGCTCGCTTCATTGTGCTGCCATCCCTTGAATAGCTGGAGTGGTTTGGCTTAACATAAATAATTTTTTTGTCCTCAGTAAGTATTTGCTTAAGTAGAATCATCATCGTTATGCCATTAGGTTGAATTTTAGGACTTAGGCTTGTTTTGCTGGCTTTTGGTGCATTTATGTCTGGCTTTCTTAGGCATTAACCACAGACCATTAGTGAAGACAATACAGAGGCCTGGAGAACTATACAGAAACTCTGAGCAGATAGTGAGGAGGTCCTTAGCAAAATTTCCCAGACTTTTACCCAGAGTACCCCAAATGCACTGACAAATATCTTTATCAAAAATCATTTAAAAAGAAAAATGACTCGAACTATTTCCACAGGAATTCTCTGAGCTCGTCTCATCTTCTCCCTTCCCCCACTGCCTGCTCCATGCACAGCACCTCATTAGACACACATGGCAAAATGCCAATACCATGTTATTTTTAAAAAGAAAAACAAGATTAAGTTCCATTGTCATTAAAGAAAGAGGAAAGATCTGGAAGCTCCTTTTACATTTTTAAAATTTTATATGTGCCTGGAATCTACTCCACCACTATCTCCACAATTCTGTTGAATGCAGTGGGGAGGATGTTAGGGACATACTGGCGATGAGGAAGGCTGGCTTTGGAAGATTCTGCCATAACCCTCAGGTGAGTGAGGGCATATGTGGGGCTTACAGTTGAGGGTAAAGGGTAGCGCCTGTTCTTTGAAAAACCTGTCCAGATTAGTTTGCCTGTAGGAGTTAGATATTTCCCCCTTAATATCCCCAGATCACTTTGAGATAACTCTATTTTGGTGTTTATCATAATGTATCATTGTCTTTCTCTCTCACTAGATTAAAATCCTCAAAGATACAAATTGTTCTATCCACAGTTCCTGGTGTGCTGTCTTTCTCACAGTGTGTGTTCCATAGATATGTATAGGATGAATATATCTGTTATAACTTTAGAAAGGCTATTAAAGAAGTTTTTATAAATAAAAGCAATTATGTAGTGAAATTAATTTATTGGAACAATTATATTGATTAACAACACATTTTACCTAGGGAAAAGAATGCTCTCATTTGACAATTTTTCATCAGATTTTATACTCAATATCCACATATTTATTTTTGTAAGCCAGTTGCTCATGTTAATTTGCAGCATACTACATGCCTTTAGCACCAAAAAGAGTCATGTTATCACTGGAGGTTTCTCTAATTAATGTCATGTCAAAGAAACTCCCAAGCACATCTTAGTAATGCTTATGTAAAATGTGTCCCTGGTCATTATATTATGTTAAGTCTAACATAGGACCTGTTGCATGTAGTGTTTTTAATTCTTTGTACTGTTTCTTTTATTTATAATTGTTGCCACTTGTTTTGCAAACCAGTCAACCTGTTATGGTAATATCTGTATGTGAAGTTACATAGTTTTTCTTTAAAGATTAATGTTATCTTAACAGTATTATACAATATTTAGATCTGACAGAACACTTTATAATTAGATGCAATGTGCTTTTGGAAAAAGTCTAATAAAATACAGCCAATAGATAATGTGACAAACCAAGCTTGTGAGACTATCTCTTACTCTGTGTAACTCTTTTAACTCAACATCACAAATTTTGCAGAAAAGTTGAACTCTAATGACTGAAGGGTCACTAGTAAGAGAAAAGAGGAAGAGGAATGTACCCACATCAGTTCCCAATGCCTTACTGAAAGCTGGCTTCTATTAAATTTAAAGTATATTAAGAAAAGAGAATGCATTGATTAAATAAGTTACCACTAGTTATTTCATCTCTGTTAAACAACAGGAAATCTAGATCTAAAGTCAACTGACAAAGATCTGCCAATAAATGCCTAGCTGGGGAAATGGCTGCATTCCAGCGACTGCCATCTGGTGACACCTTATTGAAAAACAGAGATAAGGAACAAGAGAAATTATTGTGATCTTTCTATATCCTGGATAGTTAAGAGGATGTTTACATCCACTCACATTAATGACCGCATATCAAAAGTTCCTCAGTATCTGACCTAAAGTAAAAAGACCTTTTTATGATTTATTTCACCACATTTCAGTTTTTTCATGAAGCCTGGAAAGATGTGAATGGCCCTTAAGCACCAGGGGAGGTCATATGCCCAAGTAGGAAGATAGCATGGCTCCTTGTTCAAACGCATTTTTCCTAAGTGGTCTACAGTGAAGCAGAAGAGAAAGTGATGTCCCTTAGAAAGTAATGACTTGGTTAAAGTTAAACTAGCTTTAATAGAGAGCATGAGACAGAGAGACTCAAAGGAATATCTGAAAAACCATCCAAGAGAAACTCAACAACCAAATCTACTTATTTGTGAGGTGTCTAAGAAGCAAAAAGCGGGAAAGTCACATCTGAGAGTCTTTTTAAACCTCCTGAAATAAAATGATGATCATAGGTTGACTATAATCTGAAGTCTTTAATTAAATGACTCATTTTTAAATCCATATTTTAAGGTACATGTAATTTATATGCTTCTTTTCCTAAATATAGTTTTCAAAGAATTATTTGATATCAAGGGGATATGAAAAATTTTTTACCAAACTCTTTTTTTCCCTAAGACTTAGTAAGTAGTAGGTGTTTTGAATGGTAAAGATGAACCAAAATTTATTCTAAACTTAGAATAAATTCAATTAAATTGGATTCTGTTCACAGCCAATATCCTCATTCCTTCAGCTTATATATTATTGTAATTCTCTAAAGAAGTTATTATGTTATAAATTGCTAGGTTTCCATTCGTCCAATATGGGGCTACCTTGGAATAAGCTTCTGTCCATCCTAAAAATCAGCATTACTGCATGAGGAACAAGCCTAGGATCTTTTCAGTAGGCCTGGAGTGGAACCCAGATTTTTGTCACATACTCATGGAGTGACCTGAGAAAACTGCTTAACTTTTCTTAGACCCAGATATTTCACCTGTAAAAAAGAAGATAATTATAACTCCTCCTCAAAGGTCACTATAAAGATTAAACAAGAAAACACATTTAGAATGTCTGGTACATATTAGCTCCTCAATAAATATCATGTTGCCTCCTTCTTCTTGTAATAATAAAACAAATGCATTTTAATGCTTCCAATGGGTTGTTATGGGTCCAAGATTTTACTGATAGCATGTGAGGCAGTGGACAAGGAGAAAGTACCTATCTTCAAGGAGCTTACACTTTTATGCAGGTAAGAAGTTGTGAGAGGTCAGGCAGGGTTTTCCTCTCTGACCCCTCACTTTGTTCCATCCTCTCCACACCCTTGGTAGGAAAAGGAACGTTTATGCTAAGAATTCATGGAAGTCGTACCTTAAAAAAAAAAAAAGTCAACATTAGCAAGAGAGAGAAACTTCAGATTTATAATCCTCCACTCTGTAAAATAAGAAACAAAACAAACGCCAGCGTTTTAAGAATACAGTTCAAGTCTGCCACACACAGAATTAGAAGGCCATTCTATTTTTTACATGAAAACCAGCAACAATCCAGCCCCCGCCAAGAGTATGTCCTTGAAAGAACTGGAACGCAGCACCTCTGGCATGGACTCTGAGATTCCCATGATGGATCCCAGGCACTGCTAATAGTAAAGATACTGAAGACATCAACAAAAGGAAGGCAGGATAAGAGAGAGAGAGTATGGTAGATACTATTCGTAGACTGGAGCCAACAGACTGGTCGGTATCCCTTTGGGGAATACTTGGATGCTAAGGGATTTTCCAGGAACAGCTTCAGTTCTATGAGTTTAAGTAATGGCTGAAACAGGTCACATTTGTAATAAAAAACACCAGATGCTATCTGCCAGTTACCATTCTACATGCTTTACTCACATTAACTCATGTGAACCTCACAATCACTTTGAGAAGTAGGCACTTTATTGGCCCCATAATATAAATAAAGAAACTGAAACTCAGAGTGATTAAGTGACTTGACCAAGGGCACATAGCTAGTAAATTGGAGCTGGCCCTTGTAGGCAGGCAGTAAGGCCCAGGGTCAACATTCTTAGCCACTATGCTACTCAGCGAGGACAGTTAAACTTGACACTGAAAATTAGGGGTATATACAATATCCTCCAATTTTATGAAATGGTATATTCAGTATATAAAACAAGTTGAAAACATACAGCCAAATGTTTACAGCATTTACAACATTTACCTAAGATACCTCTAAGGTAAACATTTAAAATAGATTTTTTTATATATTTTTTTTAATATTATCCAATATTCCAGTAGATAAGAATAATTGACACTGGAAGTCACTTTTAAGAGAAACTTTATAATAATTACATTTACTTTATCTTACAGTTTTTCTCTGTAGCGCCTTATTAAGATAATCCCCAAGTCTTAATTTTATAAATGTCATGATGAAGGAAGATTAATCCTAACAGCATTTCAAAGGCCAGGAAGTTGGGACAAAGCAAACAAAGACAGAAATTATTTACTCAACAGCAAATAACATCCTAATAAGTAATTATTCAGGATATGGCCACTAGTGTTTGTCAAATATTTATCAGATTTTTAAACTAAGTACCTAAAAACAAAAAGAAGAGAAAGTGAAATAAATAGCTGAAATACCATGAAGAAAATTAATGCAGAATTCAAAATAAAACCTAAGCTTCATGAGCACTAAAGTAATGGTTTTGAGTAATTCCCAGCTCATCATGGTTGAAGCCCTAAGTGATGCAATGAGGACTCACACTTTCACTGGGAGAGTCCTGGGTTTCAGTGGACAATAAATGCAGATTCTGAAAGAGAAGACATTGTTCTAGATTTTCCTATAAAGGCAAACTGTGAGGTGTTGTGAGGTATAGGACCACACCACCTAACACCTAGAGCAGAACTGTCAAATACGACATTCTGTAACCACAGTGTTCAACACAGTAGCCACTAGTTTCATGTGGCCATTGAGCACTTGAAATGTTGCTAGTATAACTGAAAAACTAAACTTTTAAATTCATTCAATTGTAATTAATTTAAACTTAAATAGCCATGTGTGACTAAAGGCTGCTATCTTGGGCAGCATAGATCTAGAACTTTCCCATATACTACCGGTTTATGGCTTATTTCTCCTATTCTTTCTAGATACATATATAAATATTTATAACATGAATTCCACCTTACTAACAGTTTTTAATAATTGATATTCTCTATCTCTCTCTCATTTCCTAAGCTACAAAACTCTAGCCCTTAAAATGTATACTTGAGTGAGCGTCTCCAAAATTGTTCTATACAGAAACTAAGTTTATTAGAGATACAGAGGCAAGTGTGTCTGTTGAAGGAACATTAACTTAGGTTCCTGCCTCACAGGAAGATGGCGCATCCCTTAGTTAAGCTTGAACCACTATCGCAATCTTTCTCTCTCTTTTTTTTTTTTTTAAATAACAGCTTTATTAAGATATAATTCACTACCACAAACTTCATACCTTTAAAGTACACAATTTGGTAGTTTTTAGTATATTCACAGAGTTGTGCAACCATCATCACTATCTAACTTTAGAATATTTTTATCACCCCAAAAAGCAACATTAAGCCCATTCACAGTGACTCCCCATTCTCCACTACCTCCAGCTCATAGCAGCCACTAATCTACTTTTGGTCTTGCCACTCTTGTCAAAGTACCTCATTCTTTAAGCGACAAACCTGTACTTAGTAATCTTCGTTTTTCTTCCTTCCTCTTTTCATGTATTTTTTTTTTTTTTTTTTTTTACTTTATCATTTTAAGTTTCTCCCTCTCCCCGAATTACTCCTTGCCCACCCTGCTTGGCTACACTCATGCACCTGGGCTCTCCAACCCATCTACATACAGTGCGTTTTAATTCTTTTAACTCCAAGGTTCAGAGGCAACAGTCATCTTACCATCAAAAAATGACAAGTGAGGAAATTAGTATATGTTTAAGAGTCTGGAGGTTTAGGAGTCTAGGATTGGTAGAGGAAGTACAGGTAGAATGAGAGTGTCTCTCAACTTCAACTTACTATCTAAATAATATTATTCCCAGCACACCCTCCCAGCCCCCAAGCTCCAGCTGGTACTGTTCCAGTTCTCAGCATCTAAAACAATGCCTGGCATATAACACCACTGCCATAAACCGTTGTTGAGTGAAAGAAGAAATAAATGTATTTCTCTGTTGTGTTTATAAGTTTATCCCTCCCATAGAGCCATCTGGCTAGAACATTATTTATTTTCTTTCAAAAATTGCCTAATAAATGGCATCCTGGCACTTGAAAGGCTATATATAATGTGAAGAGATATATGTCAACTTGGAGTGTTTTTCCTAGAAGGCTAAATCCAGTGAATTCTCTGAATTCTTCTCTTTGGTGACCACAAAATTATGAGGAAGGCTCTTGTTTAAGTTCCCAAAAAGCAATGGCCTTTACCCTTTCCCCACAAACCAATACCTTCATTTGCAACTTGCATTAATTCTTTCGTTAGTGTTTCTTAGCCTCCCCGCCGCCCCACCTTTTTTTAGTTTACTCCTAAACCAGCCTTATTCAGTGCATACAGAAGATTTTAGCATCTCTGTGGTATTCTTTAATGTGTAGACAGGTGAGGGGAAGAAAGAGGTGCTAGGGAGTGAGCAGCAAGTCTCCACACAGACCTTTCTTTCAGTTCAAGTATGAAAGTGAAGATAAAAAACCAAACTGCGGACATACTGTACTCAGCAGGAGCCAAGAGCTACCTTTAAGATTGGCAGTCCCAAAAGGCATCAACAGGAATCCTTTTGGTAATTACCAGTTGGGAAATGTCATCCCATTGATTGTGACAGACACGGAGCAGCTGTGCTTTGTTGAGGGCGAACAGAGGCTGGGCCAGAGCAGCAACAAACAGCGGGCCAGCTGCAGCCTGCACTCTGACTTCCTATTCCTCCCCACAAAACTCTCTCGTTTAATACTTGCCAAACACTGAAGCAATTAATCACACAGTAGAAGTGGATCTAAAACGTCTGAAACTGCCTGTTGAAGATTAACTGAATCTATCATATTTCTAGCCTGGTTTAGGGGCAGGGTGGGGAGGGGGAAGAAGAGTGTCTTTTTATTGTGAAAAGATTCTCAAATTAATTGCAAAGCTCTCAGGCTGGTCATTCCAATTCTGACTGGAATGTAAAGACTCTTCTGGCCAGAAATCTTTTTTCTTAAGTGAGAGACAGAAAAGAACAGAGATATTTCCCTTTATAAATTCCTGGTGTGGAATCAAAGGTATAGAGCTTGAGCCAATACAGGTGTCCCTGCAGCCTAAACAGGTTTTTGAAGGGCAGTTTTTAATTTACTCTGCCTATGTTTGTATAGAACAGCTCCTCTGCACCACACCCACCCCTCCCTTGGTGGAGAATTTTAGTGCCTGTCAGGAGTCTGGGGCCACCACCCTCACCCTCAGGGAACAGTGAGTCTCCAAGCTGAGCCTGCAGGGCTGCTCTTAGCTCTCTGAAACAGCCAGACTGCCTGGGGCTGGGGGATTGCTCAGGTCACAAATCACCTGCAACTCACCCCTGTGCCTCTAGCAAAAAAACTTGTGGTGACTCCAGCCCTGCCATGAGGATGAGAGGTGGTGGGCATCCCCAGGGCTATCACTGATCTCAAGACTCTAAGTGGTAGGTCTTTGGCAAACCCCTGCATATTTTTATATTCTTATCTAGTCACTGTCCTTAAGTATCCCAGACCCAGGCCTATAGGGAAGTCCCAGAAGGGTGTCATTTCATGGAGGAAAATGGTCAGGTCTCCTTTCTAATCCCATCAGTGTCTCATTTGACCCTACCTAAGTGTTATCATTGCATGATCTAGAGGCAAGTTAACTTCTATTTTAAACTATTCATTTGTATAACATTGACTCCTGCCAAAAATGCTGCTGTTGTTTTTTTTTT
>NW_011888802.1:1388071-1394213 GCF_000151845.1 Pteropus vampyrus | reverse complement strand
AAAAAACTTGTGGTGACTCCAGCCCTGCCATGAGGATGAGAGGTGGTGGGCATCCCCAGGGCTATCACTGATCTCAAGACTCTAAGTGGTAGGTCTTTGGCAAACCCCTGCATATTTTTATATTCTTATCTAGTCACTGTCCTTAAGTATCCCAGACCCAGGCCTATAGGGAAGTCCCAGAAGGGTGTCATTTCATGGAGGAAAATGGTCAGGTCTCCTTTCTAATCCCATCAGTGTCTCATTTGACCCTACCTAAGTGTTATCATTGCATGATCTAGAGGCAAGTTAACTTCTATTTTAAACTATTCATTTGTATAACATTGACTCCTGCCAAAAATGCTGCTGTTGTTTTTTTTTTAAAAAAAACTTTGTTTAGGTAAATATCTTCTTAATCATCTAAACACTTCTAAATAAGGCATATATGAACTTTAAAATAGAATGAAAGACTGATAAGTTTTAACAGGAGCAAAGAAAAGCCAAAATATACTGGAAAGTGAAAAAAAAGCAGGAACAGAATATTTTGAATGAGTTCATTTTCTGAAAAATAGTCATATATAACAGAGAAGTAAATTTAGAAGAATATACATTAAATTGTTGAGAACTTCTGCTTCCAGCATTTTTTATTTCTATAATGCCTAAAATTTTTATAACAGATCTTGGAAGCTGGAAAAAGAAATTACAATAAAAGTAATTACCAGGCAAAGCCAATTACTAGTTATGATTTGAGGACAAAGCCTAAGGCCCTACCTAGGGCCTCATCTGCCAAAATGTGATCCCAAAATATCTCAACAGCAGCATCACCTGGGTGCGACTCAAAAACACAGCATTTTAGGCCCCCTATGTCTGTATTCATATTCGTGTTAAAGCGGGAGATGCACTGACTGCATTGGGTACCATATCGACTATTACCCCCTTCCCCTGGTGCATGAAATTCCTTTTTATAACAAAAAAAATATATATTTTTTTTAACTTAGAAAAACACCTACAGTTATTTTATAAGTTGAACTAAGAGCTAAACAGGTTTTGTAAGAACAGATTTTCAACCATTCAATGGCAATGGCCCGAACTCCCATTAAGAGGAAAAAGACGCTGCTCTCTTCCCTACAACAGAAAGTCAAGACCGAGTCCACGCCCTCCAGGAGCACATGGTCAAGGGAAAGACAGACAAACGGTCAGATGGAATAATATGTAAAACTGGTAAAAAAAAAAAAAAAAAAAAAAAAACAAGGTAAAAAGTAATGAAGAGCTACAACTAATCAAAAGTTTGTCAGTTGTGTTATTTGGCTAAATAACGACTATCCAATAATGTCTTTGCATACCTTGCTGACTTTGTATCACTCAGATAAAGAGGAAGGATGTCAGAGCCACAACTCTGGACTTAGTTGTGACCATCAAGGAAGAACAAGTTAGTGATATAAAAATAAAGAGGAATTGGGGGTGGGAAAGTAGCAATGTCATCTTGAGCTTCTGGTATTAACAACAACCAAAAAAATGGGTGTGTCTGCATTTTAGTCAAGCCGTATTGACCCAAGATTCTAAAATGAATACAGTTTAATTGGAGTGGAATATCCTGAAAATGAACCATTTTGTCTATACATCTATCCATAGTCCAGACTGGAGGAGAAACACTTGTAAAGGAATGTGACTGGCTTTAATGGGACCTTTCTGGTGATTTTAAAAGGTCTTTTACAAACATGGGTGGATGATCAAAGTTTATGATACTCCTCTTCAGTGTACTTATATTTGTTTTGGGGTCTGTGTAATATGGCCTGTGTAATTTTATTCATAAATCCAATTCATAGAAGTTGAGATTGGTGAGTTTAAGATGTAAAATTCTTTGGGAGAGTTTTATCTGTGTGCTCCCTTGGGAACTGGAGACTTGAGCACTGCCAACAAGAGAAAATGACACACTACACTGGTCATTTTCTGAAGGAGGAAAATAAAAGGCTGGCTAAAAAAAAAAAAAAAAAAAAAGGTGCTTTGAAGTAACATTACATGCATGACTTTGGTGGACAGCCCTGGAGTCTGGAGAAAGAGAGGATGCGCTGACCATTTAAGAATCGGGGCCAGTCGCCCTACAACCCTAGAGTCTGCCACACATCTGGGACATTTCAATAAAGGCCTTGGAGATAAGATTGACAGCTTCATGTCAGACACAATTAGAGGAACCAGGGTTTCAATTTCTGATATGTAAGATGAAAGTAAAGTAGGACAAAAGCAGAAATAATAGCGACTCTTTAAAGTGAATAGGACAGAGATATTTAGGAAATAAATAAGAGATCCACCGAAGTCACTCTCCTTTGAACCCAGCAATGTCTTGACAACCCTAGTGACATTCCAACACTTGAGTCTAAAGAAATATCTTAGCAGAATCTCTCATTCAGAATCTTAGTCTTTATTATTACTTATCTTTCTAAAGAGCATTAGCATATCTTGTTGATTTTCATTATATCTAAATGAAAATAAGTGGAGATCATGTTTAAAACATGGTTCTAACACATAGTTCTTTTCTTTTCTCAGAAAGAGCTTCTGATTTAACAGATAAAAGATGTTGCATCGTTAGAATTATTTAATATGTAGTCTATTTTTCTTCGATTTAACTTTCAACTTAAAATCCTTCAAATTTTTTGAAACCAATGCCGTCTGACCAAAACAGTGGAATTAAATACATTGGTTTATGTTTCAACTTTTTCAGGTAAAAATTTGAGGCAACTTACAGCCAAAAACATTTATAGACTGTTTTATAAAACATTTATAATGTTCTATTGAGATCAATAGAATAGAAATTTAATGAAAAAAATAGAAACCAAGTGAAAGAAAACAGCAAATAAAACTATTCTTATGCTTTATGGTTTGCAAGAGTTGCAAGCACTGCCTTGGTGTTCCTGGCAAAGTATAACTGCTCTCATTATCATGAAGAAATACTAAACCTTTACCTATGAAATGATGTAGAAGAAGCACATGTTGTTTTCTTTTGTTGATAGTAGGGACAAGGCAGGGTCGACATTAATCTCTGCCCTCTTTAAAACCCTGAACCACTGATTGTGTTCCCAGGACTAGCTGCACTGGCATCAGCTGAGAGCTTGTTAGAAATGCAGACTCTCAGGGCACACTCAGGACCTGTGACCCAGAAGCATTTTAACAAGATGCCCAAAGGCTCTGCATACGCATTAAAGCAGCTTGAGGAGCACAGGTCTCTAACACTAATGATCATATATTGTCTTGTTTTTACATAAATGTTTAGTATGTATCTACCTTGTCTTCCAGCAAAACTCTCAGTTCCTCAGGGCAGAAACTAGCTTATTCCCTTTTTTTTTTCCCACAACACCAAGCACACCAAGAACATTGTAGGAGTTGAATAAAAACATAGATAAAATAATTAAAAAGTGAATGAATGACCATAAAAGGAAAAAAAATTCTACCAAGAAGATCAAAATCAATTCATACAATTCAAAATTACACTACAGATGATACATTTTAACTTGATATTATTTTAAATAAGATCAATAATAATGACTGATATTTATTACTTATTTGTGAGAGGTACTAATAAGGACTTCTTATCTTTTTCACAGCTCTATGGGGTAGTGTTATCCCTATTTTATAAACAGGGATCTGGGATCAAAGTATCAAAGTCAAATTCTCTAAGTCGTAGAACTATAATTTAAATATGGGCTATCTAATTACAAAAATCATATTCTTAGCCTCAATTGTCTAATGAGAGTTTGAGCCCTGGTTTTCTGAATGATATGAAACTTCAGGACTGAGTACCAACAGCAGGAGCTAGGAAAACTCAGTGTACTGAGTGAATAGCTCACAGTTTTAAACAACTGCAGCATGCTTATATTTGTGTGATTCTGTAAACCCACAGGCCTGCTTTTGCAAATTAGAAAAGTATATTCTAATAGCAATGGAAATGAGATACAGGTAAATAAATTGGATAATAGGAAATGGCAAGAAAGCTTACATATGACAATGATTCAAACTATAAAATACTTACTGAATATTTATCCCTGGGGATGTTTCTAAGTATAAACTGTTTATGATTCTTTAGAAAATAGTTATCAAGTATAATTTATCCTCCCTACAGCTAGGGAAACAGAGGCTCCAATAGGTCAATGTGAATCAGGGACCTCTTCAGGTGACATGTGGCACGTCATTAAGATACTCATATTTGTCATGACCCACTACATTTTCTCTCTCCTATTGGTGGAAAATGTAAAGAAAGGAAATACACCTTATTCTGTATTTCCTGTGTGTATCTATTCACATTGTGGAATCTGTATAATAAATGGTATGACAGGTGAAGGTGAATGTATAGGTAGGAAGATACATGAATGGTGAAGGCAGTTACCTGCAAGGGAGAAGAGGATACATTTTCTTTATGGGCTGGAATTTTGTGTTGTTCATAATATTCCCAGTCCCCAGCACTACACCTGATACTTGGAAGGTATTTGATACATTTTATTTGATGGGTACCTACCCTGTGCTTAGCTAGTAAGTTCTCAATAATTACCTGCTGGAAATTTGCCATCAGACATATCTGGTTTTGATCACCAATCTCACCAGTTCTATGATTTTAAGTTGTTTAACCTATCTTGACCTCAATTTCCTCATCTGTAAAATGGGCACATGATGCTAACCTCATTAAGTTATGAGTATCCAGTGAGACAATATATGTAAATTGCTTACCATGGCCCATGTCACATTAAGTGTCCAATAAATGTAGCTAGGATACCAACTTTCCAGCTTTTACATTTGGCCTCTTTTACTTATGACATCTTAGCCTAGCTTATGATTTTTCATCTATATAGACTATAAAGAACCATGAGTTGACAGCCTATTAGCAGCCCTTGACTGGATCTAGTCCTTCTTATTCTCAATTCACAGGAGAAGGTGTCTTATTTAAAATAAAATATTGAATAGTCTGGGTGTCTTTTTCCATCAGAAAGCATCTCTTCCAGACACTCACGCATCCCTCGTGGGTGAGTGGGTTTCCCACATAAACAACAGGGAAGACCCCACAGTGGGGCTGTGACCACAAAGTTCATGGTTGCTCTCTTAATTTGCTAAAAAGTATATGTGCCACTTCTGCTGCTCAGGGAGGCCACTCATCCCTTCGTGCTCTGGGAAATCACTCAGATCAACTATCTCCAAATTCTTTGAGTTCTTTATAGTTCTTACTCAGGCCCTAAGAGGACATCTCTGGTAGACAGACTACTTGGAGACTTAAGCCTAATGTTGCATAATTTTATGGATGATGAAAACAAGCAGAAATGAATCTAATTTATCATGAAGGAAAATTTAAGTATTGTAGAATGGCAGAGTTTCTTAGGTCATTGAGTGTGACCATTATGATGACTTTGACAAGAGGTGGTATAGTGCAGTGGTTAGCAGGGGTTAGAAAACTATGATCTGTGGGCCAAATCCACCTAGTGGCCTGTTTTCATATGGCCCTCAAGCTAAGACTAGATTTTACATTTCTTAAAGGGTTATAAAGAAGGAAAAAGAGAAGAGGCAACAACAGAGATCATATGTGGCTTAAAACCTAGAATATTAAATATCTGCCCATTTATAGAAAAAGTTTGCAGTCCTGGTTAGACTTAGATGTCATACAGCCTGAGATAAAGTCACATAACAATATCTTATTAGTTAAATGACCTCAAGCAAGTCACTTAGCTTTTCCACAATTCACTTTCTTCATCTTTAAAATTAAAAAATAGTTTTTATTTATGCCTGGCACAAAATAAGCCCCCATAAGTGTTTGTTTCCTTTATTTATATTGAGGCAAAGGAAGATAGATGTGATATTGGTTTAAATGTGATTACTTATTCATATTCTATTGTTACTCATCATGTATTCCCAGCCTTTGGCATAATACTTGGCACATAACAGATGCTTGATAAGTATTTATTGAGTTAACAGGTATTAAATTCTTTGATTTTTTTAATGTATTTTAATATTTAACGTTTTAGTATGTTTATGTTCTAAATTAAAAATATACCTGTTAAATAAATAAATGAAAGTTTAATTAAACAAATTTTTTATATTTGTCTCTTTAAAGCTACATATTTAACTATAATGTAAATAAAAGATATATAGTAATGCTCAGAATAAGGCAGTTATAAATAATTAACTGAAT
>NW_011888802.1:1353959-1386805 GCF_000151845.1 Pteropus vampyrus | reverse complement strand
AATATACCTGTTAAATAAATAAATGAAAGTTTTTTTAAACAAATTTTTTATATATTTTTGTAAATATCAAAATATATTTACAAAGGAAAATATACGATGTCTAGAATCTGCTCAGAATAAGGCAGTTATAAATAATTAACTGAATCAATTAAAGGGGGGGAGAAGAGACAAATCTCCCATGGAGAAAAATTCCAAATATTTGTGCAGATACTCCCTCTAGAAGAGAAAGTTAATTTCCCTCTCCTTAGGCATGGCTGCACACAGTGACTTCCCCAATATGGAGGTAGGGGGAAGGGATGGAGTAACTTTATAGTTGAGAAACCTGACAGACATTACCTCAACCAGGTCATCAAAGCCAATATCAGCAGTCAGAAACCATGTAGATAACATGTACCCTGGATATGATGTGATGAAAATGGCACTCTATCTCTGGGGTCTTTCTCTCAATAATTCATAATCCCAGTCTAACCATGAGAAAAACATCAGAGTTCCAAATGAGGGACATCTACAAAATACCTGACTAGTACTCCTCAAAACTCTCAAGATCATCAAAAACAATGAAAGTCTAAAAAACAAAACAAAACACAATGAAAGTCTGAGAAACCATCACAGCCAAGAGGAGACATGACACCTAAATATAATATGATATCTTGGTGAGATCCTAGAACAGAAAATGAACATTAGGCTAAAACTAAGGAAATCTAAATAAATCTTGAACTTCAGTTAATAATAACATAATAATATTGCTTCATTAGTTATAACAAGTGTATCATACTAATGTGAGATGTTAGTAATAGGGGAAACTTGGTATGGAGTATAGGGGAACTCTGTACCATTTTCTCAATTTTTCTATAAGTATAAAAATGTTCTAAAAAATTTAAGTAAATTACAAAAATTATGGGGAAAGGTAATTAATGAGAGAATAGATGAAAGAAGATTTAATTAATAATTACTGAAACTGGGTTATGGGTATAGAGAAGTTTATTACACTTTTCAGAATTAATAATTACTGAAACTGGGTTATGGGTATAGAGAAGTTTATTACACTTTTCTGTATACTAAATATACGTGAAATTTTCTATGGAAAAAGTTTTAAAAATAAATAACTTTTAATCAGAAAATAAGGTTAAGAAATATTATCCTAGACTGCATTGTCTCCCACAGTTCTATTTAAACGTCAGTAAAATTACCAGCTACTGAGAAACTTTAGAAATAAGTTTGGTTTTGACTTACCAATTCAATATAAACTTTCACTAATTTATTAAATAAAATTTTCTTATGTGATAGTTGCAACTACTGCAGACAGCTGCGGTCTCTACTGAAATAGATTTGTATGTATCTATAAATTTATAGGTAATATGCATCTATTCCTAATTAAATTGTCCTGTATTAATATTCTTGAGTAGATTTAGTCTCTACCTTTAAGATAACTGCTTCATATTACCTTGCTGATTCTATTCACAAGGCTTAGGATTAAGGCTATGCCCATAAGGTGGTGAGTGTTTATAATTCAATAATCATCACAGTATCGCAGCTCATATTTTTTATATGACTTACTAAATAATGGAAACATATGTAACTTTTTTGTTAAATTTGAGTAAATATCAGAATAATGACACTTGATATGTTAAATATATTTTTTAATGATTATGGAACAAGAAAAACTATCCCCTCTCACAGAATTCACTTTCTAGCATATTTTACTCTAAAAAAAAAATACTAGTCAAATTATCTAATTAAATGCAATCAAATAATAATTAGAATAAGTGTACCTTACAATAATGGTAGAAGTTAGCAATCCGTTTTACAAATAGAGAAACTGCAGCAAGGAGAGGTTAAATCTAAACTCACAGAACTGGTGAGTGACAAAGCCAGACATATAAACAAAAGACTGAACAAAGTTAAAGCCCATGGTTTTTGAATAATATCAGCTGCTTTTCTTCTGAAAGATTCTCTCTGCAAAAGCTCAAACTGAAAACTAAGTTGCTTCACAAAGCCCCTCTCTCCTCCAGGATAGAGACCAGCAGGTCACCACTAGTGTCCCAGCACTATGCCTTCGAGTTAGAGGACATGTATATAGCTTAGGTTTTGTACTTCCTTTTTTCCAATTCTCTTGTGTAACTCATTTTTCTTTCTATTTACCAAAGTATTATAATCATTCTTATTGCTGTATTATTTGATCCCAAAATAGCAATTTTTCACCTTTTTTTTGACATAGTTATGGGGGTTTATAGGATTATCGTGTTCCTTTCTTACAGCATAAGAGAGTTTTACTGTTATTAAATGTGCTAGACTGATGGTGTGCAAATTGCATTTGAAAGCAAGGTTAACTATATTTAAGAAACTGCCTGCAATAAGAATATATGGGAGTTGTACAATCTGTTCTTTCTTAATATTAACAACAACAAAAAAAATGTCTTGACTATAGGACAGCATGCTCTCAAATTCATTCAGTTATTTTAAACCTCATCTTTTTGCTTCCTACATTGTCATATACTTATTCACAAATATTTCCGAGACATACCTCAGGCTTGATAAACACACTGAGAGTGGCTAAGGGAGTAATTTACAAGTACAATGCCTGACTCCATTTTACATAGTTCACTGGGACAGATGAGACATAGGCCCAGAAATGTGAAAGAAAACATTTGGATGTGAATAACACCTTCAGCAAACTGCCTCCACCACCTTTCTGAATGGATAGTACTTCACACCTGTTCAATGAAGGGCCTGATGAAAGAATAAATGAGATAATGCCTATAAAGCCTGGGAGATTTCTGAACTAAGGTACCATTTACATATTTTACGCAGATTTGATACTTTAACAAGCTGCATTATTTCTGTGGGTCATCAAGAAGACTCTTTTGCCCTGAAATTATTAGCATAGCTTCTAAGTGAAAAGGCCAGCATCTTGTCAGGGGCCTCAGAAACACGGAGAGTTCTCAGGAACACTGAATTCTAGTGCTACGGTTAATCCTCAGCAATTTTCTGAAACTCGGCATGCTTCAGCTTCACCTACAAAAGACCTAACAGAGATTTCTCTACAGAATAAACATCAGCAGAGAGAATTGGAAGGCCCTTTATAAAAACAACTGTTAGGACTATTTAGAGAAAGCCAGCAACGTGCAAACTTGTCCCCACTTGCTGAGAAACCCAGGAGTTGTTCTGTTGAACCACCCTTAGTCACACAGTAGAAAAGCCTCCCAGCCTGGCTCATGACGGGTCTTGTCATAATTCAGCTGGAGCCACTGGTAAATATCCACCTGTCTATTACTCATTAATAGAGAGAGACAGGATGTCAGCTGTTTCCGTGACTTGGAGAAACACAGGCTTTTACCACCTTCTGGCTTACTCTCAAAGTAATATTAGAAACAATAAGACAGACAAAGATTTTTAAAAGGACAGGAAGATGCAATGTCAAAAATAAAAATAAATCATCATTGTCTGATGGATACAAAGATTACAGCCTTTAACTTGCTTTACAGGTTTTGATAATTCAGCTTTGGCAGTTTGGTCATCTTCTTAGAAGATGGGGAAAATAAAAGTCTCTAATCTGATTTATATATTAGGAAATTTTATTCTGCTTAAGTTGATACATGTTTTGATTATAGGTAGTTATTAACCCTCATCAGTAATATTTAGGTTATGTAACTGATGCTGACTTCTATTTGGGCAGTAAGTAATTTATGTCATAATATGTTTCATTATGATATGATTAGAGTTCTGGCAATGTGCATATTAAGCAGAATTGCTTCCTATCTTCAATTTTAATCCCAGAATGTACTTCCTGTGTCAGTTACAATACTAGTGGTTATACCAAATAAACATGAAAATTCAGTGGTTTAACCCAACAGAAGTTTACTTCTCACTCATCTAATAGTTCAAGACAGGTATTCCTAGAGAACAGAGAGCTTCTAACGACCTGGGGAGTCAAGGACCTAGGTTCTATCCATGCCATGGCTCTGCCATGCTTGAGAATTATGTCATCTGAATTCACTGGTGAGAGAGGACAGGAAGCAGAAAGAAGGCACAGCACTGATCAGATGCCTTTGCCTAGAAGTGAGATATCACATATGTGACCAACATAGAGGCAAAGGGACTCAGACATGCCATCCCTTTGAGTTTACACCTTGGAAGGAAGAGCACAAACTCTAAGGGACAGTGAGCCACCTCTGCCACAAGTATAAACCTATATAGATGAAATGCATAAAGCAAATTATTCCCAAATGCCTCCCCAACTCATTGGGCACTGCCTGAAATTTTACGAAGTCTCATTTATTTAGGTTAAGACTGTGACTTCCTGTTATAAGGCAATTATGCTTTCAACTGTTCAGTTATTTACATTGTGAGTGGCTTTCTGCTCTTTTCTTTGTAGAAGAAATTAATAAGAAATTAATATGAAAGAAAAATGAGAAAATGAGAGCCTGAGGATATGGAGTAGAGAAGAAGGACTAGAAGGAGAGCTATAGAATCCCCTCCTCTGAGACCTTCTCAAACCTGTAGCCAGAGCCCTGGGACCCCCAAGGGCTCTTTCATCCCCAAGGAAACCACAGGATAAATTCTGACTCTGGCAGTGGAAAACTGGTGATCCTGAACTCAGTAGCTCTGGAAACTCATGGTCAGTCACACTTGCAGCCAGTCAGGCTCTTGTCCTGTATCCAGAAACAGTGCTTGGCCTTTTGACAGCTGCTGTGACAAAGTCCCTGCCTTAAACTTTTCCTGTTATTCATTCCTTTCCTCAATATCTGGATAATGACTTAACTTTGCGCGGCAATTTCATGAACATCAGTCTCATACAATCTTTAAATAATCAGTGTGTAGAGGAGACATTTTTGTTCCCTTTATAAAAATAAAGTAATGGAACCACAGAGAGGTTAAATACTTATTCAAGTCAATGCAGATGCTATGTGACAGAGCCAAGACCTGAAATCAACCTCTCATTTCCCATCTAATATTCTTTCCCGTATGAAATACTGTCCTACTGCCTGTGCTTCTTCCTCTAGGTCTGGAATATTTGGCCCTATTTGCTGGCACAGTCCTCTAGCCCTCTCTGCGTCCAGAGTACTATTCCTTTGATGCCTTTATCTCACAGATAATTAGTCATGTATCACTACTATGTCCCAACCACTAGGTAACCAAATAGACTGCTTCTCCTTTGGGGGGTTGTTCTATTTACCAACAAACAAATGTATAATTTCATGTAACAATAAGTACTACAAAGGAAACAAATAGAGCAATATAAGAAATGCAGATGGCAGAGGTGGGGAAATGGGGAGAGGAAACCTATTCGAACAGGGCTGTCAAGAAAGTCTCTCTGAAGGGTTGACATTTAAGCCAAGAGCTGGAAACTGATGAGTCAGCAGTAAGAAGAAAGTAGTGGTATTGAGTGGGTGAGAGTCTGTGTGTCATAGAAGAGCTTAACAGGTACAAGGAAGGGGAAGGAGGCCAATGTGACTGAAGCATGATGGAGAGAGGAACAAAGATGAGTCTGAAGAGTAGGCCGGTCCAATCACTGAGAAGCTGGAATTCTGTTTGATTTGTGGTTGGGATCTACTGAAGGGTTTTTAACAGGAAAGTAGCAGGATCACATTTATTAAAAGATTATTCTCTGTGTGCTATGGAGAACAGAGGAAAGAGGAAACAGTGAAGGCACAGAGGCACTGCAGTGGCCCCGGAGCGAGTGGATGGTGCCCTGGAATGTGGAGTGGCAGACAGATGGAGTTCAGTGCACAGAGCTGAGATGCGTTTCAGAGGTAGAATGATAGGACTTGCTGATGGACTAGCTTTGAAAGGCAAGAGAAAGGGAGGAATTAAGTTTGCTTTTTCAAGCCTTTGGCTTTTGCAACAAGCTCCTAGAGGTGGTATCTTGCAAGTGTGTTCACCCACTCTGATGGTAAAACCTGGCTAAGCTTTTGAATTGAGAAAGGATGGCTCTTGGCTCATTTTATAGTGACCCGATTTCTCAATTCTCAGGTGCATTTTTTCCCATATTTTAATGTTTCTGAAATCAGGATGTGTTTTAGCATCCATATCAAAGGAAATTTCTAGAAAAGCAAGCTGTGACAACGTTGCCATCACTTGTAAATACGTATATGAACTTAGCGTAGGGTAGAAGGCATTTGCTCATCAGATTGTCAAGTCACCTAGGTTATTTGCACTGATTGCACAACAAATGGTACATTTTAGCATGTTTTATTTAACATATTTGCATAAAGATTACACTATAAGGCAGTCTTAAAACAATAAGGCATTATATGTGCAGAAGAACAAGAAATAAATAAAACTGAAGAACACGAATATACCAAAAATGAACCACATATTTGACTCTGGAAATCTGATTGTTTTAACCTAAAACATGAGCTAGTGTTTTCCAGGGTCTAAAACCTAAAAAGAGCCACAAGAAGATAAACCGGGGCTGACGGGGTAGAGGAGAGGCTGGGAGAAGAACTGTTATTGAGATATGTATAAATGTATAAATGCCTGTCATATAGAAGGTAATGTATTAAAGGCAGTATAAATTGCTCAGTCCTAAGGATTTCATCATAGAATTTTCAATTCAAAAAGAGGTTAATTTGAGCCATTCAGATTCTTTATTTTCATGTGACAATCTTCCTTAATGAGATTCATCAGATATATCAGAGCATATACAAAAATGGGTATTGTGCTTCAAGATATTTACTTCAGGAGGCTAACTACCTATTTCAACTTTGAACTCTTATGGAAACTGCCTTCAGAGCCTGTCTACAAGCTGGAGAAGACAATGAGTCTCAAGCTTGCAGTCAATCACCCCTTATAATGAGTAAGCAGCTGCCTTCTTCCCACAAGTGAGTTTGGAGGCATGAAAAAGCCTCACTGTTCTCCCAGATAACTCTCTCACCCATTGGGTGAAGCCTGAACTCCCTCAATAAGAGCTTAATTCTTTTTAATTTAAAAATCTGACTTGTGTTAAAGTGAAAAACTCTCTAAGAAGAATAGCAAAGTATCTAAACGAAAAATAGAAAGCCGGATGGCCTTCACTGCAATCTATACTGATGATCTCTTATCCTATTGTAGAGTGCTCATTTACTCACATTTTTTCTCAGTTTGGTTCCTAAATTTGAGGGGGGAAAAATATCCATGCTGAATTGTTAAGATATATGTCTATCTTCAATGTCTTGCTTGCCCAAGGTAATTTGTATTTTAACAGTAATCATCTAGAAATATATTCTGATCAATAAATTTTCAAGCCAATATTAGAAAACACTTTTGGCAGAGGTGTCTTTCCAACCTGATAATCAATCTTTTTTAATCTCTTCAATTCCGCTTCATCTGATTAGCATATGGTTTTGGATAACCAATCCAGTTTCACGTGGAAATTTGTCTTCTAGATAAAAATTCCCAGGAAATTTCAATCTACACCAATTTTTTTCAACAAGAAAAAAAGTGGAGTTACTGTGAAATTTTTATTTAGCATGAATAGAAGTCTTTCAAAAAATAAGTATTGATACAATTCATTTATTATTCTTTATAGAAGAATTATTCATTTTACTACCTATAACAGAAACTCCAAAAAAGTCTTATTTCCAAAACACAAAATATATATTTTGGAATTTAGAATATGGATGTTCTTATCCCCTTACATGACCAAACAGGAAGGCCTAAGCCCAAAAACCATTCGATTTAGTGCCTAAACAATCTTAAATACTTGTTAAATACTCCCTTCCCTTTGTACTGCAGAAATTCACAGCAGGTATGAATAGAAGAAACGTAGCCACATCTGTGTTTGTGGGACTGGGACCCAAATCAAAATGGACCATATAATATTTCCATTTTGTTGTTTCCTCAAGTTTTGTCATTCATTTAACATTTTCTGAATACTTATGAAAGATATTTGATAACAATGATTTCTATTAAAGAGGCACAATTTAGGTTATATATTTTGCTTACTCTGTTTCTGTCTTGGTGTGAGTGGCAATGAAAACAGATTTATTCTCACACCCAGGCTGTAGTGGTCAGTATTTGAAGCAAAAGGAAAAAAACAAATCTATAATCACCCTACTTAATCTTTAACTTGCTTTTGTCTCTATCTGTGAATCCATAGTTCAGAATATTAAGAGATGTTTTTAAAAATTGGAAAAAATAAAGCAAAGACAGAGGAAGAGAAAAGAAGAAAATAAAATAAATATTCTAAAGAGGGTTGTACCTGCTTACAGGAAGGCAAAAAAATTAAAAGCAGTCCCTCTTTGCCTTCCATCTCTCAAGCACATGGTTAAATAATTTGCAAACTGTAGGGGCAAAGAAATTTTGCCTTTCTTCATACATTCCCCTCTCCTGATGTCTCAATAACCAAAGTAAGTTTTTTTTGGTTCATCAAATCACCTCCTCAGATTCTATTTAAATGACATTAACATTTGCCCACTGGGACTGACCGATATTATCAACTTACTTGACAAGGGCTATGAAATTTGAGACAGACTGTGGGAAAATGTTGTCTCAATAGATAGTACTATATTTCTGTTCCTCTTTTCTGGGCCAGAATGTCAGTGAGATAAGTCTCTGAATCCACACAAGTTACTTTCCCTGCCTAGGCAGCACATTGCATGGCAGATGGCCGAGTGCAGACTAATGTTCTTTAGTAACTTAAGTGTAGGATGGAACCAAACCAAGTCATTATCTTCACTTTTTTTCTTCATCAGAGAAACAGCCTGGAAACTCATGACTCCATTCTTAAACAGTGAAATATCTTTTCAGAAACTCCTGGGTAACAAACCAGAGAGAGACTGTATGTATTTATCTCTAAGTTACAAAGAACGTTCTATAAGAGCAGAGGATTTTGACAAATTAATATTTTCCAAGTGATATTTTTTCTTTCCTTGAAAAATGTTTTTATTATATCTCATACATACTAAATAGAATATAAAATTATTCTTTTATGTATTTTTTTATATAGAATGTATGTGGAGAAATAGACAATGCCAATACAGAGAGCCCTTGTGTACTCCTAACTGATCACCTCTCCCTTCTCTCCAAGGGCAATCATCATCCTAAATTTATTAATCATTCTTTTCTTTTCACAAGTTAACTTCATATGTATGGATCACAAAACTATTTACTGTTTAGTTTTGCTAGCTTTTTAGCTTTACATAAATAAAATCACACAGTATGCCTGCTTACATGATTTGCATCTTTCACTCAATTTTTTAAGATTCTTTCTCTCAATATTTAAGATTTAAGGTCTACGTTGACACTTCTAGCTTTCATTCACATGTACTGCTATATAGCATGCTATTAATACACCAAATTTTATTTATACATTTTATAGCTGTTGAATATTTGGATTTTCTCGTTCTTGATTCCTCACAAATATGCAACTATGAACAGTTTTGTACATGTCTCATGATGGTCATATGGCAGGAATTCTTCCAGGAGTTCTAAATACATATTTTAGCTTTACTTGGATGGGGTTAAACTGTTTTTGCAAAGAGGCTCTACCAGTTAACTCTCCCACTAGCAGTGAATGAGGTTTCCATTGCTCCATATCCTTTCCGAGACTTAGTGGTACTTAACTTTTAATTTTGCCATTCTGGTAAGTATTAAATGGTATTTCATTTGAGTTTATTACTAACAAAATTAAACACATTATATGTTTATGAGCTGGTCATGTAACCTTTTCTATGAAACTCTATTCAAGTCTCTGACCTACCCACTATTGAGTACATTCGTATGTGCTTTACTACTTGATGAGTAGGTGCTCTTTATATATTTACAGTACCAACTATTTGTTAGTTGTAAGTATTTGTAATATCTTCTCCTGGGCTTCTGTTCATTTTTCATTTTCTTCATGGTATCAAATTTGTTCAGTTTAATGTGATAATTATAATTATTCCATTCATGGTTTGAATTTTTGGTGTTTTCTCTAAGGAATCCTTTCTTACCCAAGTTATGGTTCAATATTGTCTTCTAAAAGTGTTATAGTTTTGCCTTTTACATTAAAAGCTTTAATCCACTGGACTGATTTATCCAGCTTGCCCTCATGTTACCAATTTACATAATCAATAACCAGGAAACTAACATTAATACTCCAAACTAAACTATAGAATTTATTAAAATTTCATCAATTTTCCAAGAACATTTTTTTATGATCAAGCCTCGAATCCAAAAATTACACATCTCATTAGTTGTATGTTCTTAGTTTCTTCTAATCTGACAGTTTCTCAGTCTTTTCTGACATTAATACATTTCATGAGTGCTGGTCAGATATTTTGTATAATGTACCTCGATTTTGGTCTTTCTGATGTTTTCTTATTATGATAATAGAATTATGCATTTTTTTTGTTAAGAATATCATAAATGTGATGTTATACCCTTCTCATTTCCTTACATCAAGGGGTTTATGATGTCATTATCTTAACCATGATCACTTGGTAAAGACAATGTCTGTCATGTGTCTCTACTGTAATGTTATTTTTCTCTCTGCAATTGAAAATATCTTAATAGAGATAGTTTGGATTATGTTAATGTCCTATCTCTTCATACCTTTTCCTGCCGATCTTAATGTTTTGCTTGAAACAATTTACTGAGATGTTTGCCTAATGTCATTCCTTCTACATTTATCAATTCAAATTCTTTCATAAGAAAGAGCTATCCCTTATCCCCATTTATTTATGGACTTGATTATTAATTTATATCAGTATGGACTCATGAATATCTAGTTTAATCTATGATTATAATCTAACACTATTATTAACTATTTTATTTCTCAGATTGGTCATTGAAGCTTCTTTACTTTGATTCCTATGTCCTTTTAACATGCTCAATCCTTTTTTATAACTTCCTTTCTTTCCAGGTACCACAAGATTGTCCAGGCTTATTTGGATATTTCTTGCTCCAATCCTGTAATCAACCACTTCTCTGAGAATGCCTAGCTCCCCTTATTGGATAATGGTATTTAGAAACCAAGGTGTTAGGTTTGCTTATTGCTACTAGGGTGCCATGCTCCTAGGCCTCTCAGCAGACAGAGCTAGCAATGTGTATGTATACTAACTCACACTTACATATACACATCTATATTTATTTCTATACCTATCTATTTGTGTATATATGTATATCTCAAATACTTTGAGTTCATACCGATACCTCTGATTCTAAATCGACACAAAATTCATTTCAGCCTTCCTCTTTTTCTTATTTTTAATATCTCTCTCTGATAGAGATAAATCTGACTCTCAATATCTACAATTCATTCACTTATTCCTTCAATGCTAATATACATATAAAGTGATCCCAGAGTTTCCAATCCATAGGAAACAGGTTTACTAACTTGAATACAGTTTTTGTCTATAGGGTTTTTTTTTCTTTAGCCGTATAATATCTGGTCAAAATATACTTTTCCAAAGTTACTCAGATTAGTTCTTATCTTCCCCATCCCCTTCAAAGAGGTGTTATTTACTTGTAATAACAAGTAAGTTTATCTGTTACTTTATACATTCCATTTGGGGATCTCTACATCCTGGGTGATTTTATGTTTTTTGAGTATATGAAATATGACTACGGTTCTTAGAGTCAAAGCTATTGAAAATTTATATTTAGAGAAGAGCATTAACTCCTCCTCATCCACACGATTCTATTCCCGTTTGTCCCTTCCCTCCACCCGTTTTCCCATCTACCTAGTTCTATCTTTTTTCTAGTGATTACCTTAATATATTTACTTTTTTTTAGTGCCCTTAGTACCTTGTTTTCTCATTTAACTTTTTACTATCTAGTTTATCAGGTTTGTTTTTAGTATCCATTAATGTCCATCTATACAGCAATAGGTTTTTTCTATTTTCTTATTTTCTTCTTTCTTTTTCTCTCAATTTTTAATTGCATTATTTCTGCTTTGTCATAGTATGTGACATTTGTAAATTCATTTTCTACCCTCATTACTTTTACTCAGTCTTACATGTACCTTTATATTTTTTTAAATGCTCATCATTAGTCCTTTCGCTGAAATTTTCCCCATCACCACTTGGTTGGATAAATTTCATCCTCTAGCAAATTCTTCAAAAAGAGGTAGTAAGTACAGGATTTCCTCATTTCTTGTATGCTGAGAATTGTTTTTCTATAGCCTGAATAACTGACAGATATTTGGTTAAATAAAAAATCCTTGGCTTTCATTTTCTACTGATTTTTTTTAAATGTGCTCTCTTGTTGCCTTTGCTTTATGGGTGAGTTTTCAAAAGTCTAATGCCAATCCAACTGTTTTGCCTTTGAAAGTTATTGGGATGTTTTACCTAAAGGCCTTGAGAAGTTTATCTTAATCTTTGAAATCTAATAATTTATTGGTAAGTTATTTTGGCTTTTATATGTAATTGTATCATCTGAGATAAATATTTTCTTCCTTTCTCTCTTTCTGTCTGCCCGTCTGACAGTCTTACTACATAGACAGGACCACTTTCTTGATTATAGCCCAGTCCAGTCCCACTCCCTATGAATAATTCACTATAATTCCTGGCTCTGTGCTCTTGGTTCTGCTCTCTGAGTTATCCTATAAGAAATGGCCCAAAGTTTCAGAGGAATAGATTTCTAAGCTTGTTCCTTTTGGCAGTAATTTAGAAATACAAAGTCCTATTTTCACTTTGTGCTGGCTCTGCCCCCTTCAGTCCATGCTAGTGTAAACATATATTTAACTTACCAATATAAAACGCTGAGACAGATGGCAATAAATTAAAAGCATACTAAACACTTAAAGAGATAATTAAGAAAATAAGCAGCTTTAGGCTCTGATGCCAGGCAGACTTGGGTCAAACGCATAATTTGCCACTTACTAGCTCTGCAAACATAGTCTCATGTAAGTTCTCTTTATTTCAGTCCTATCATCCTAAAATGTGGATGAGGGGTGTAAATGAGTAAACATTTAAAATATTTCCAGGGCCTGCTACATAGTGAAAACTAAATACATTTTGGTTATCGCCAAATGGTTGTTATTCCTTCCCACATAGCATTCATATTTTTCACGAACAAATTAACAAGATCAACAGCAAGAACTGAGCAGAAAGAAAAGAACTCCAAGCTATTTAGCCACTTTGACCACATTTTTTAAAATAAGTATAATAAATAGTGGTAGAAGTTTTCTTGCAAATTTTGTTTCATTTTAGTTTTTAGGTAAAAGCAGCACCATCTAATAAAAAAAGCACTAACCAGAGGTTAGAAGTCTTGGCTCCTCATACTGGCTCCTTCTCAGCCAGGAACCACTTGTAACTCACAACCCTCCTGAGGCTTATTTTCTCTATCTGCAAAGGAGAAATTCCATCCCTATCCTGTTCTCTCTCCATGGTTATTGTCACTATCAAATGAGACAAGGAAGCTGTCAAAAGAAGAAGAGAAACATCACTGAGTGCCTACATGTGCCAGGTCCTAGAGGTATATCATCTTGTTAAACCTCTCAAAAACCTTGAGCGGAAAGTATTATTTGAGCAACTTACATACAATAAAACCGAGACTCAGAAAGCTTAAGTGACTTGTTTTGGGTTACTTGCTAAATGAATCTAGATGTGCATCCAGCCTACACATTTTCTCATGACATTACACTTAAGAACAATCGTCCTCTTGGAATTATTATGTCTGGGATTGTGTTAATTAGGCTGAATGAGGCTGACTCAGAGAGACTGAGACCTGGAAGCAGGTGGGCTCACTGAGGCGGAGGCTGGAAGGTTAGCCAGAGAGCTGTAGCCAGGGTGGCAGTAATACAGTCAGACAGGCAAATGTAGGAAATCTAAATGGAGAGAATAGAATGTCTGGATGGAAAGGCATCCACAAGGGATCCAGAGGTATGGAAGCTTGCAGGCAAGGCAGATAATTAGCTCCAGCATAAGGAAACCAGCAGTAGATAGTGGGACCTCTGCCATGGATTAGAGATCACAAGGCAGGAGAGATTTTTTTTATCTGTTATGCTCACTGCCACACCCCCTATGACCAGTAGATAGTAGGTTCTCAAGGAATAATTATTGGATAAATGTGGGAGTATAAGAATAGAACAGTGTTCTAGATAGCTATTGAGATAGTGAAGCTCAGTTATTAAAACTACAAGATCATTTCCACTTAATAGTCTAAATGACTTAGTGTTGAGTCAAGAAATCCTGTCTTAGAGGGATCTCTTATTGAAAGTCAAAAATTGACCTTGTAATTCAAGTAAGGTTAAACCTGACTTCAGTGGGAAATCAAGCCCACACCTTCTCTCGGTTTTACCTCACATTGTTTCATGAAAGTTTTCCCTGTCCTGATCCTATTTCAGCTGTCTGTAATGCTTTTCTACCTACGACCTCTCCTAGATTAGTAAGCATTGGGCATCCTAATACATTCACAAATGGACTCTGAAAATATTCTTTTCTTTAGTTACCCAGGTCCTCATTCTCAAGTTCACCTTAGAGGAAAGATCCTAGCTCTTAATTCCAGCTGATTCTCCTGGAATTCAATCTGTGTTCCTAGAGGCTCAAGTTTCTGCTGGCCTTTTCATTGATCTTAAACGCAAATTCATAATTCGATTCCCTTTTGGTACAAAGCATTGCCATTACTGTAAAAAAAAAAAAAAATGGAGGTGCATTGTTACCTTTCCTGGTAGATAAGAACTTCCATATTGACTGCTCCCTGAGACTGGACCTAAGTCTATTCCTTGATCTGTGTGCTCATGGGAAAGGACTTTGCATTACACAGTCCCATCTTCAGTTTTCACTCTCTCCCCTCCATCCCCTCCATGTCAGTGATAGGTCTCTCTTCTCTTCATCACTAAACTTTGGCAAGAGTTGCCATCTGATTTCATGGCCAGACTGACCATTTATGATACACAAGTGTCTTTCTCCTGATAATGGTTCCCAAATATGAGCTTGCTTACTTCAGAATCTCTTAACTCAGTATAAGATAAGGTCCTACAAACCATTAGAAAACTATGGATTTTAGTTTGTGGGAATTCATAATCTGCTCTGATTATTGAAAATAGCAAAATAAAGGTCTCTGTGCTCTGTTAGTATATCTATCCCTAAACACTGAGAAAATAATATACAAGCTGAGGTAGAAAAATGAGCTGGTTAACGATGTTGTAAAGGAACATTTAACCAGCAGTCATCCTCTGTGCAGAAGGAAAAGAAGGGCCTTTATTAGTACAGAGGATTTACATTTATTTCTCTGTTATAATCTGAGCTTAATCAAATATCCACTGGTTATATTTATATCTATCCAACACAAAATAATTGAGAGTAAAAGAAAGCATTCTCTCTCCTCATTTTAATACCTAATACAGAATGCAAATACTTCAGTAAACTATTTAGCTTAAGATCAAATTAATCATAGCCATTTCCCATATTAGCTCAGAATATGTCAGACTAAAGAATAACAGAATATTAAATTACTATATATTCTAAAAAGTGGATAAAGGGAACCACTCACTAAGATGATTTGGAGAGAGTATAAAAGGCAGAATTCATCAGTAAATTTATACTTCAAATTTTATTTAATGTAAAGATAAAAGCATTTTTCTTTTCGCCCAAATATATTTTTTCATAGAGGACCCTGACACATTTTTGCCCCTCAGAAAACTACTGCATATGGGGAATAAAAATGCTAATAAAAACCTTTTGGATTCCTTTTAGTTCCTAACACACACTCTAGAGTTCATGCTATGGTTATCAGGAGAGATCTATGAAAAATAAAGCTGAACAGAACTGCAGATATTCGACTGGCTTAACTGTGTCATGGAGGGATAAAACCAGAAATGCCATGTGACACTGACTGACAGAAGTGAAAACTGATAAAGAAAACACACTAAAGAAAAGATAGTGAAAAAATTAATGAGGTCTGTATTCTACCGTGGCCAAGATCAGAGAAAACTGATATACATATTATATATTTCAGCAAACGGGTAAGTTGCAGTAGCCTCTTTTAACCTTTCTATAACCTTGTTCACACAATCTTGACGACAGGTAATGAGGGTCACCTGGAGAGATAACATTTCTAATGGTACAAATTATATTCTTGATGTCCTAATACCAAGGCTACAGTCCAAATATTGTACAGTGGATTACATAAGGTCATAAATTAGAGGAAAAAAATTGAGGACTACAATAAAACTTTTAAATTACATTCTTTTTAAAAATCATAGTAAAATATGCATACTATAAAATTTACCATTTTAACCATTTTTAAATGTATAATTTAGTGTTAAGTACATTCAAACACTTATGTACAACCAATCTCCAGAACTCTTCATCTCATAAAACTGAAACTATATCTATACCCATTAAACAATTCCCCATTCCTCCCTCCCCAAGCCCCTGACAACCACCATTCTTTTTTCTATCTACATTGATTTGACTATTCTAGGTACTTCATATATAAGTAAAATCACATAGTATTTGTCTTTTTGTGACTGGCTTATTTCACTTAGCATGATGTCTTCAGTATTCATTCATGTTGAGCATTTGTCAGAATTTCCACCCTTTTTAAGGCTGCATAGTATTTCATTGTATGTCTATACCACATTTTGTTTATCCTTTCATCCATCAAAGAACACTTGGGTTGCTTCCACCTTTTGGCTGTTGTGAATAATGCTTCTGTGAACTAGTCTTTCTATTTTAATACTGTTTAACTATACCTCAAACCCACACTCATGAAAAAACTGCTATATCAAGACACTCACATTCTCATTAAATGGGAAGACTAACCACAAAATTTTAACATAATTTAATACATTAGCAGAAGACATCTTTTAGAAAGGCAGAGTCCCCAAACATTGTATTTCATCCTCAGAAATTTTTCTTGTTTTGTGCTTTTTGTTGTCGATATTTTTTATTTAAATAAAAGCTTCCATTGTATCATTCAAGAACATTTTATTAAGTCACTATTAATACACTCAACACCTATTGGTTAGTCTTGTCAATGCAACATGAGCCCTTGATTCTTAGGAGAGATAGCTAACTACTGGTTTCTCTGAAAGAAGAGAAATCTACCACAAGTTACCATTATATCCTAAGATTAACTGAAAATAGGTAGATTCAAAAGTGATTTTTTTTAATATAAAGCCACAAAAGAAGAGAAATATACGATTAGAAAATTCTAGATATCTAAAAACTAAAATGTAAGAGTATCGGAGGATGGATAAGCATTTTTAAAAGGCAAACTGCTATAAAAGCAGGTACTCAAATTACACTAAGTCACTAACACAATTGTTGGACTGGCATGGTTACTGTTATCTGTGTGAATCCATGAAAACATCTGCCAGAAACAGAGAGCAAACTGTGACAGGATTCGAGATAGTAGCCCCTGACTACAAGGTAGATTTAAAATTCCTCCAATTTTAATGAATCTCAGCGTATTTTTATGGTGCTTAAGATTAACATAAAAGGATTGTTAAAAATAACTACTATTAAGATATGAATCAAATGATTAAATTTGGAACAAAGAAACCACTTTCTAACCAAAATAGAGACATGGTCTTGGTATATTCAGTGTAGAAATCTGACACTGATCTTCATCTGTTCAAGCATGTGTGAACTTCACAATTTTCATTTCAGTGTAAGTGTCTGATCAACACTGACAAATGTATTACAAATCTGAAATCCCAAAAGGCCACTAAAGGTACAGAAGAGAAACTCATATTTATTAATACCTTTTCTGTACTGGGCACAATACAAGATGTCTTTATATGCTTTTCACTGAAGCCTATAGCAACTCTGTAAGGCAGGCAAGATCAGCTCTGTTTTACAGATGAAGAAACCTGAGGCTTCGAGAAATTATGTAATTTTCCCCGGGTCACACAGCTAGTAAGTGATAACGCAGAGATAAATATTCAGCTCTGAATCTCAAACCCACACTCCTCCTTTAATGTGAGCTTAAATTTTAGAAACTCTTCCTTCAATATCGCTGTACTAGATGGTTGCATCTCAAGTGATTGCATTATTTTTAGCTATAACTTCACAGAGATTGAAGCAATAGAACCACGTAAATCTAATCATTGTATGCTAAAGAAGAAATGTGAAATTATATATGTGATGTTTTTTATTTTCTGAGCAGCTTCATCATTCTAAATTATTAACTATTCTAGAATGTAATTTGAGGTTTTCTTTTGCATGTACCATTTGTCATACAGCAGAATCACAAATTGATAGTGTTGTAGGAAGGGATGTGTCGATCATCTTATTTTGTTAATATTGTCATCTACATTTGATGTCCATAAAAATTTTTTGAATAAGTGAATAATTGAATGAAGGTACAAATATGAATATAAATGAAAAAAGTGATGAAATGGCATACAACTACTCTGGGGGTTTCAGAAGTGTCAGGAGTCTCATTTCAGGACACATGTCTAAGACTAAGGAATCAGAAGATTTTCTATGATCCACTAGATCTTTGAAGCATAGAAAATCTAAGAAACAGTTAAGAAAAATCAGATCTATCATTTCCTTTCTTGAAAGTTCAGTAGTACTGCAGGTTCCTGCTCAATGAAAGTTAACATACCTTCCACTTACTTATATCTTAATGATGGCAAATGCGTTACCTTAATCCACCAAAATATTTCAGGTGAAGCAGATGCCCTCATATTATTTGAGTTATCCCTAATTTATTATTACACCAATCAATCTGCAAGTACTTCTCATGCTATTAGTACCTCTATTTCCTAAATTCTCAACTTCCTATTCCCTAAAATCTATTTGTGAGCCTTGCAAACTAATACTATGTAGAGAGTGATTGTTCTCAAACTAGGGTTGAGTGGGTGGGGTATCAGAATGCCTAGGATTGAATGGATGGGATATCAGATGGTCTTTTGTGATTTTCCGAACCTGTACAACCCTGCCCCTGTTCTCTCTCCTCTCTGAGGTTTTGATGTGTACCTACCTATAAGATGCTGGCAATAATCTTGGGGAAGAGGCATAACACATGAACTTTGAAAAATTTACAAATTGGCAGTTACAAAATAGTCATGGGAGATGTACAGCATAGGGAATATAGTCAATAATAATAACCATGTATGGTGCCAGGAGGGTACTAGACTTATCGAAGAGATCACTTCGTAAGTTATATAAATGTCTAACCACTGTGCTGTACACCTAAAACTAATATAGTATTGTGGCAACTATAATTGAAAAAAATTTTAATTAAAAAAAATTATATCCTACCCTAGGAGAGGGGGATAGACCAAAATCTGGGGCAAAGGGCCAATGTGTATGGCTTGAAAAAGACCCAAATTTATCCTGATACACTTAACTTGAGACTTATACTAGTGGCTCCCTGGGTTTCAGATTTCACCGACCAGTAAAATGTTTCTAAATATTTCTAAAAGAAAGACATTAAGTAGTTTGAAATTTAAGACAATTCCTTAAATGTAAAAGATTCAACTCCATGAAAAACTCACTTCTTTGCTAGAACAAATGAAAACTTTCTGAAGCACATCAGACAGGAACAATTTCACCCATATGGTCTGTAAAGTGTAATTAGCACCTCACTAGTTACAAACCAAGCTTCCTTCCTTCCTGCCACATGATCTTTACTATGCCTGGAGAGAAAGAACAGAAATTGTTATGTTCATTTCAGGGATGAGAAAGCTTCTGATCTGGGCTGGGAAATGTGATGCCTGAGGCAACATGATCAGGAAATGACAAAAATCAAAAGTAGAACCCTAGACTTTTCTGTGAAATACAGAACTAAGAGTAAGCATTTAGAAACTTTCGTAACTTTATAAAGTAAATTTTGTCTGTTAAATCTAAAAATAAAGTAGGGTTTGCTCTTTGTATGTCTTAAGGTTTCCTATTTTATTTTTCTCATAATTTTACTGTATTTTATCAAGTATCAGTCCACAAGAATTTGAAAACTAAAGAAAAAAACTAATTCTTCACCACAGAAAGTTTGAGAAATCATTGTTGGACTCTAAAATTCCTCCCAAAAGCAAATCAACCCTTACGTGGGTATGGATGAAAATAAGTATACATAAACAATTCCATATACTATTTCAAAATAGTTTATATGTAATAGTAAATGAAAGCAAATATTCAAAAAATATGAGAATGTTCTTATAAAAGAAGCACACAATACACAAAGAGATAAGGACTGCACCCTAAAATAGCAGAAGAGCCAAGGACAGAATCTGAACATAAAGGTTAAATGTTACCATCAAGGAAGCAGGATGAGTTTGACAAGGTGTAGTTCCTTCGTGGCACATAGATGAAACCACAGTCCTGCCCGACCACAGCCCCAGTGCTGACCTTTCCAGGTGTCCCCTGGTTGTCGGCTATTCCTTTAAGTCACTAAATCCCTTGGAGAACATCCAGTGCCCTCTGGTCACCTTGGGTCACTCCCCAGGTTGGGAATGCCATCCCTGACACCCAGAGGACTAACGATGTAATCTGCTTAGTGCAATTCCATAGTGCTTTTTATTTGCTTTTTTGTTTGTTTTTTTTTTGACAATACTTAAATTAGGGTTCGATACAATTTATAGCATTCAAATAAGATTATTTTTAGAAGTAACAAACTATGTTCTGCAGTTTTTATCTATGGTAAGCTGGTCCTTGAAAGACACAATGTTTATAATGGAACTGCCATGAACATTCTTGTAAACATAAATTGTTTCATATTTAGGTTTCTTTTCATTGCCTTAATTTTCAGGTAATTATTCTCCTTTGTTCCACCCAAAGTAGCACTTTACTTTCCCTGATATTTATACATCCAAATAATTGCAGATAGTTATCAAGGCCTGTCTTTGCTGTCTTTAAGTCAAGGTGAACCCATTTAATTCCTATAACTCGTCCTCCTAAGTCGGTCCCTCCAACCCCCTCAATCACCTTCGTGACTACTCGTCTGAACTTTTTTCCAAGAAAATGTCTACATCTTCCCTCTTCTCAGGCTCCCAGAACAAATGTGGTTTTCAGGTGCCATTTCATCAGAATCACTTCCCTACCCTGAGGTAAATCTCTTGAATTCTTCACATCCCTTTGGTCTTTTCCTCTCATCCTAAATTCATTGTGGGTTCAAGGTATTTCACTGCCCAGGGCAAAATGAGACTTCTCCTTTTCTTTTATGCCACATAATTGGATTCATTTCAGAAAGTTCATATGCTCTTCTGTGTACTTCCCCCACTCTAGCTTCTGAATTATAGATAGACTGCTAAATTATCTGGCTATAAGGGACCATAAATAAATCCAATGTCTTGTAGTATTCGGAAAGGTTACAGATTCTAGGAGGCAGAAGTATGGAATCTGGTAATTCCCTTAATTTCTAAAAGCCTCAGCGTCTTCATCTTTAAAAGTGGGCCATAATAACAAAAATAAGAACAAATATATAACAATAAAAAAAAAGTATGCAAAATTACTTGTCACATCTAAAGAATTATATAAAGTAAGGCTTTTTGTTGTTTTGTTATAATAATTTAGGGTTTGCTAGAAAAAAATAATTAGGTAACAAAATGACTTAGCAAAAGCAAACACTGCATGAGGAAGAAATGTCACTGGTAATACAGACTTCATGCTTTCTCCCTCGAAAGTCTTCATAACCATGAAGGGTCTGTTGTTTAAATACACAGAGTTAACTCTAGTCCTATCACACTCAGGGTCTGTGTGTTGGCTTCCATTACTCCTAAGAAACAGCCTTTTTATATCTATGAAACCTCATGTTTTCAAAAACAAAAGCTATGTTTTCAGTCAAGGTCTAAAGGGAAAGGAATTCAGATGTTCAGACTAATTAAGAACAAATTTATTTTTTTTCTACAGGAAATTTTTAAGTAAAGGCATTTGCTATAGATAGCTTTTAAAAAGTCAGGCCATTTTACTGAACATACTCAATGCTGAACACTCTCACCTTTTGTTCAAAAGTAAAAACATTTCCTTTCCACATCATTTCTGATACATTCTTCCCCACCTATAACACTCCTCTTGTTAGTATTGTCAGCCTACATTTAATTTCTGTACAGCCTTCCCCAGGATAGAGATTAGATTTATTAGTAAAGGAAGATCCACTCACCACTCCACTCCCACTACAAATGCTTGAATGTACTAGATACTTGGCCCAGATCCTGCAGGACTGAAGCTCTCACTCTATTTGTTGGGTGTGTTGATGGCCAACAGTTCTCAGTTGTGTCTATCTCCAGTAATTGCCTTGCACAGAAGAAAGCCCCTTACCCAAGGTTCATCACTCCACTCACCTCCATCTAATGATTGGTTAATTAAAGACATTAGAAGCCTTGGAATTGGCTGAGGCCTTTGTTGCAAGCAAATTGTAGTTTAACTTCTCCCGGGGTCCAATCATGCTTCCTTCATTCTCCCCCAGAACTCACACTCTCTTCAATAAATTTTCTATACCTGAATCTCTGTCTCAGATTCTGAGCATGAGGTATGGTCCAAGGAAGCAGACTCTGAAGTGGGACTCTGAAGGATGAACAGCTGGCCCACTGGCCATAAAGCCCCCCTCACTGGTAAGAAGAGCACAGAAAGTTTCTTATACAGGTAGCAGTACAATTGTTAAAACTTTCTCCAGTGGAGATCTGGGCCTGTATACCAGTGGAAGGGAATGCATGGGCTGATTCAATATAGCAGACATTTAGATGCATGTTGCTGGAATCAACTGATAATTTGGGAAAATAGAATAAACAGATGAGAATGAGTAATCACCAATTAAAGTATAAGTGTTCAAGCCTGTGACCTCATTAAATAGTAATATATAAAAAGGCTCTCATCTTTTACAACTGAAAGGCAAGAAAAAGTTGAAAGAAATCCAGTACTTAATTTAAGAGTAGCAGGGCTACAGGAGAGATTGTATTCTCAACCTTGATACATTTGCTACTCCCAGGTCAGGGCCCTGATTGGGAAGTACTGGGAACCTAAGACATTGGGTAGGGACATCTGAATTGATACATTAAAAAATTTTGAATTCCCAGATTTTCCTGAGCCCTCTGGGCCTGCAGAAATGGCCCACTCCTCTCTTTTAAATGCTAGTGACTAACCTCCCTTTTCCAAAAATTGCAAAGAGATTTCTGCCTTATAAGATGACACAAAGAAAGCACTCTTGATCTACTCCCACCATCTAGCCACCCGACCAATAACTAGAGTTGCCAAAATATAATCCCACCGAAGAAGTATTGTGTCTCTTAACAAGGTGAAGACATTACACCTTAATATTGCTGCAGGCTCCCAGAATGTACCAGCAGAAACACACAAGACAGAATTCTGAGAGTACTACATCAATGGGAGCAGAACATGCAACTGAACTAGAGAAAGTTTCTATTATGGTAGCACTCTTTTGTGAATAAATTTAACACAATGGCCTACAGCCATGCCACCCTGAACAAGCCCTATCCAGTCTGATCTCGAAAGCTAAGCAGGGTCGGGCTTGGTTAGTACTTGGATGGGAGACCACCTAGGAAAACCAGGTACTGTAGGCGTAAAAAATAAAAAATAAGGGATTGTAAACTGACAAGGTCCTTGCAATCTGTGAGGTCAACCAAGGGTTGCTTCATCTTAAATTAATTAATTAATTAGTTAATTAATTAATTTAACACAATGACAAGGACCCAGGGAGATAAAACTAATACTTTGCGAGGATGGCTCTGGAAAGCTTAGAGAAAGCGATAGCCCTCACCGAATGAATAGACATGCCAGAACTATCATGGTTAATAGTGAAGAAGGAATCAAAAGTCTCCGAGAAGTGGGCATGCTAGAGTGGATATAGCACTCAATAAATATTTGTTGGGTAAATCAATGCACCTACTAAGCTCTCAAGACTCAGCTCTTCCCACTACTTTCTCTTCCAAACACCTGTCATTTAAAAGAACAGACATATGACTTTCTCACCACTCCGCAAATACAACAGCTGTTCGTAGACTGTGCCTTTGTATAAGCTGATCACTGCCCCAAATGCTATTTCGACATTCTTTTATTCATTCACCCAACAAATATTTATCGAGTGCTATACCCACTCACCCTGTCAACTCTAATTCACTCTTTATGTCTGTCATCTTCTCTGAGAAGAGGTTTGAGCCTTTTTCTAGTCAAGTGATGTTCTCTAGGCCATGGTGCTTTGGACCTTCTGCCCTAGGACTCTTCTCTTTAAATTGCTCCTTGTCAACTTACCTGTCTTTCTCTCTACATCACTGAGTCCACACAGAGCAGAAAGACCACCATCTAGCTCAGATCCATGGAAAGGTGTGTTGCAGATACATTTTTCTTTTGTCTGCCTAGCTTCACCTTCAACATTCTTCTTGTAACAACATTCCTACTTCCTTTTAGGAACTACTGACCTCTTCTCCATCTCCCAATCTATGTGGCTCCAGCTGCTAATCACAGTTAGTCACAGATGTCACACATGCCCTTGGTCACAGAGGTGGGCATGTGACCCAGCTCTGGTCAGCAGTGAATCTCCTTGCACATCATGCTTGGTCCAAAGATGGAATGTGACCCAACCCAGACCAATAAGAGTTCTTCTCTGAAATATTATATATGGACACTGAAAGGAGGAGCTCCCGCTTCCCTCTGGGGTCACTAACTTAAAGCAGCCTATGGCTATGACCTCCTGTTCTCACCACTTGAAGGAAGTGCATCTGAAATAGGGAGAATGTGACCAACCAGCAGAGAGGAGCAGGGTGGGGAGAGCACACCTAACAACACTATTTTAGCCTCTTAAATCCCTGAGGCCAGATATACCCCCACTCATTCAAGTAAATCGTCAAAAAAAAAAAAAAGTTCGGTGAATACAAATATAATTTTAAAAGTACTTTAAAAATACTTTAAAAATAGTGTTTTTTGTCAAAACTCAATTCAAACATGTTAAATTATCCCATAAATTATTACTGAGCCTCTACTGTGTGCTGAGCATTCTTTTTAGATGCTAGGCTGACACAAACATCTTACTCTTTTCATAATATAATGCCATTTTATAATGCTATTTGAAAATTAACGTGTACCTCAGAAAAAGCTTAAAAGCCCCTAGAATTTTATTAAAAGTATGTATTTTAGAGTGATAAACCCAATTCTCTTTAATTGTATTTATATTCTTAGTTATTGGGGTAATTTCTACTCTAACATGAAAGCAGATAATATTTTTTAAAATGGCGTAGATATAGGATCAGTAATGTAAAAGTCAGCTAACCAGTAAAAATCATATATCAAATGAGATCAGGAATAAAAATGTATACTGTATATATTTACTTATAAAAATTACGATTGATTTGATTCTTGATAAAGTAAGAATGATAACGTAGGAATCGTGTTGCTTTTAAAGGACCTCTCTAACTCTGCCACCTAAATTTACAAGTTTTCCCTCAGATCAATTAGCATGAAGCAGATGTGCCAGACTGCAGATTCAAGTGGTCAATGTTCTTGTAAAGCATGTAGTTCAAAACTTAACATAACTAAAGTTGTGATCTTACTAGGACAGAATACAGGATTACTACCCTCTCCCAACTGTGAGTCTTGAATATAGAACTTTGGCATTCGAGGATTAAATATTTGAGGTATAAACTCTTGAAGAATAACTCAAAACTGTGGCTTGTACTTTCCTCAAGGCATCAAACAATGAGGATTTTTCAAGCAAATTACTTAGCTAAACCTATGTACCAAATCTAGCTATGTATCAGAATCACAGTTTTTAAAAACTAGGGCTATCTGGCTACTTACTTATCAGTCATACAGATTCTGAATTAATGGATCTAAGATAAAGACAGAGGATCTGTATGTTTTTCAGTTCCTAAGATCATAATGATGCAACGCCAGATTCGAGATCTAGAAAACAGCCCATCACTCCTAGCTGAATGCATCTTTCTTTTTCCCTACCAGTTATCATGCATGCTCAATTTTTCTTAATATTTATTAAGTGAAATATAAAACTTTAGCTAATATTGAAGAGATGGAAAACTTGTGTCACAAAAACATACTTAGGAAACATGTGATGCATTTCCATATTCAAAAATTAGAGAATTCATGAAGATCTCAGAATATAGCCCTCCTGAATGTCGTCTACTGTTTTTTTTATAAATTTTAAGATTGAAATGGCAAGCATATTATATTAAAAATTATTAAATTTTAGAACTTGAACAGACTTGAGAACTCATTCTAACTCCCTCATTTTACAGAAGAGGACTCAGAGCTATTGATGTTAACATATTAATGGATTTCATTCACATGGCCAATGAACTCTAAATTGTCTATTTTAATGTAAAATTTCCCAATTCTGCTCTGTTGAGCTCAGCAGTCTCTTAAATCACTAAAGCCATTGAAAAGTACTGAACCTGATCCCTGGAATCTATCACCTCACTGGCTTAGTAAATAAGGAGATGGTTCCATTTGTAAAAACTTCTCAGCTGACAACCATGACTTTTTTTTATCTGTTAAAATGGTCAGTTCACCTGATGGTTCACAAAACCTCTAATTTGAAAAACAAGGACAGATTCCGGAAATCAAGTTGACAGATCTTGACAAATCATTGTGTCGTGTTCCAAGACAGAGTATAGTATTCTACAGCTGGGGAAATTACGATAGGTTTGTGGCTCAGGTTCACTTCAGAAAACATTCGAAACCGGTGAAGTTAATTAGTAAATCAAAGCAGAACAAGTAACTTTCTAATCGTAACAAACAAAATTTTCAAAAAGAATGCTAGTTATTGGTTTTCAAGAGAATTCTACCTCAAGTTAAACATATGGCATTTTTTGTAGCCCTGCATACATCGTTTCATCCATATACCAAGCCAATTTTTTCTAACAAGAAAAAAATACATGGCAAAAATAATACTAGCTCTTAAAATCCATCTTTAAGTGTTTAATGCCTTTCTAATTAAGGACACTTGTGACTTTAGGTGGTTTATAGTATGTCACTATTTTATATAGCAACACGCCGAAGAAACCTGTCAAGTTTAGACTAAATTTGTACAAGGCAAGATTCAGTATGAAACATATTCCAGATCACTTCAGACATTTTTAGCATACATATGAAGCGTGTCAGAGACAGAATGTCCACAACAGATCTTCTTCTGCAAGTCTAGAAGGTTGTGGTTTGACTATAAAACCTGAAAGTCGTATTTAGGTAAGATACATCATTGGTCAACTATGCTTCAGACTGTGGGGGAAATATTCCTGAACAATTAAGTGAACTAATTTGTAATGAAGGGAGAGACATATCTGAAAGGATCAGAGTTTGAAAGGAGATTATTTCTTTTGCTCATTAATTCATTTATTCAATAATCCTATATTGAGCACATTCATCACAAATACAAACTGAAAACTTAGGTCTGGGACTTTCCATTGATAAGTTAAAAGGTTATATAGTATAGCCTTGTCTGTTCCAGATTTACTGAACTGTTCAGTTTGAAAATTGACTTAAAGAAAAAAAGATATGTTCGGCTATTTATTTATGCTATAGAAAGTATTGGAATTATTATTTAGGAACTATAGTGAGACTGCTGAAGCTACACTCCAGGAATTTCTAAGTAAGGAAAATAAATTGCACTCTCAGACTAAATTTAAAACTAATAAGTGCAACAACTACAAAATCAACAAATAGGTCACCCCATAAGTAAAGAAGATAAAATTTTTTAGGCTGGCACAATTTCAGAGTCCATTTGAATATATAGTCAGCTTTATTTTCAGTGGATAATCCATTTGAGCATTTTTAGGTAATAATTAATCCACCCTGATTAAGCCTTAGGGCTGGGTGTGGGGTACCAAATAAGAAGAGACCTCTGAGAAGAAGAGACAATCATCTAATTTTAACAATATCTGCTCTTTCTAAACCTTTCAATTTCCATCAGTTTTTCTAAATGTTGAATTATATATAACATTAATTAGTTTTCAACACAAAAATGGTGGGTAGGGGTGCAGGAGATATTTATTTGTTTGTTTGTTTTAGGCGAGGCAACCCTTGGTTGACCTCACAGATTGCAAGGACCTTGTAAGCTTACAATCCCTTATTTTTTATTTTTTAGTTTTTACGCCTATAGCACCTGGTCTTCCTAGGTGGTCTCCCATCCAAGTACTAACCAGGCCCACCCTGCTTAGCTTCCAAGATCAGACAGGATCGGGCTTGTTCAGGGTGGCATGGCCGTAGATAGGAGATTTTTTTTAATAGTGATATCATACAATGTGTATCCCTTCTATTACTAATTTAGTAATTTCATCTTATCACATCTAAAATTTTAAGAAATAGTAATTTTTGCTATACCATCAAGTTGACTAGTTATTAATTCATGAATCACATCAGAAGTAACAAATACTGTTTTTAGGAAAAACAATGGCCCATGCTATGCCATGAAATTTTAAAAACTAAAGAATGGTTTGGAAAAAATAGATCTCAATATGACATCAAAGAAAATTTTTATTTTAAGTATATTAGAGCAAATATTTGGAATTCATTTGCTAACATTTCTAGTTCAGAACTTCTCTTCAACTTTCTGTTCAGTCAACAACTTTCTCATTCCAAAAAATCTCTAACCTCTTCTAGGCTGTACAATTTTTCTTAAAGTCCTCAGCTCTCAAAATGCCTCATGTCCCAAACCTTAATATTAAAAGAGGGAGAGGGCACAAAAGACAAAGAAGAGCTTAATCTAATCATTTGAATTTCTCTTTTTTCCTAGTTTAAGGTGAGAAGTATTTTAAAATAAAGAGTTAGTGACATATGGGGGGAAAAACCTGTGTCATATTGCACAGCATAGAAAATACTTAGGATTTTTATAATACAATATTGTTACCTTAAAATGTTTAAGTCCCTCATCTCTCTCAAAAACAACAGAAAAGCTTGAAAGATCTTATAGTAAAAGACATCTTACCATCTTAACAAGAAGATTGAGGAATAAAAATAAAATAAAAATTAATAATTGAGGTGAGCACAAATGTGCCAACCATAAGCTTAAATAAACAGAATTGAGAGTAAAATCTATCTGTGATCTTCCTGAGAAGTAAGGCTGTTTACAGGAAATACAGTCACCTTCATCAGTGCTTTGAACATAATAGTGGAAGCACATTAATGTCTTGAATAAAATAGTAAATATTAATATCATAGATATTATATATGGACATTGTGTGGCTCAATAGCTAATGTTCTTGACAACAGTTTTCCAACAAATATAGACATTCTCTTTCAACGACCCCTGTTTTTCAGAGATCACATCCTAGAGATAAAAATAGGTCATGATAATGGTATTCTCCAATTTGATCCCAACTGAGAAAGCACAACCTATTTCAAAGTCCTCAACAAAAGAAAAATCCCTAAGAAGTGCCTTGCTAACCATGACTTGGCGTCCACCATTTTTTTCCCCTCCTCTTCCTGTAGTGATTAGCTCCTATCACTGCTGAGGCCAAAAATGGCAGCTGCATCACTGTAGCTCACAGAAGAAGTCATCACCTATGGTTGACAATGACACTGCTATTACTACCGAGACCCATCAACATCCAAGTCAAGGCCACTTCATATCATAAGTGTTGATATCTGTACTGAGACTGCCATCTCCCATTTCTGCAGAAGTCCTGGCACCAAAGGTAATTAATGAATCAATGGAGATTTTATTGAAAGTATTTATTTTAATATTTATGAAGGCTGTTATTATTTCCCGTTTACCTTAGAACATGTGAACTCAGACAGAGGATAAGGTGCTATATACAGGATCACCAACCCTCTCTAATTCTCTCCTGTTTTCTTTCAACAAAATGAGAGCATGTTGACTTCTCTTAGGGTAGTTCTTCTCAAGAGCTTCTGAGCACTCATTTAAATATATTCCCCCAAAGAACTGCCCCACCCATCCCCCAAACATCTGTACTCCTGACCTTTCCCCATTGACATCTCCACGTGGGTTTATCATCTTCAAGATGGATATTTCCATCTCCAGTCCAAACTTACTCTTCTCCTTATTTTCCTCATCTCAGCAAATGGCACCTGCATCCACCCAGTAGATCAAACCAAAAATGTGTAAGTCATCCACAATTCCTGATTCCCTCATCCACATACCCAATCCCCAGCAAGTCATATCAACATTATGTCCAAATATATCTTAAATCTGACCATTTCACATTTATACTTCTCTGTGAGCCTTCTGCTTGTTGTCCTGCTTCCACTGTTGCTCCTGTGCCATATATTCCCCACAGAGCAGTCAGAGTGATCTTTTTAAAAGTGATCATGTTCTTCCTTGAACTGCAGTGAAAGATTCCAAACTCCTCACCATTGCCAATAAATCTCTCTATAATCTGGCCCTACCCACCTGTATTATTTATCTATTGCTCCATGACAAATTACCCCAAAACTTAATGGCTTGAAACAACATTTATTATCACGAGGTTTCTGTAGGTAAGGAATCCAAGTGCAACTTTATTGGGTCCTCTGCTTTAAGACCCTACTGAGCTGCATTCAAGGTGTTGCATAGGGTAGCAAGTTATCTGAGTGCTTGTCTGGGGAGGGTCCTCTGTCAAGCTCCTTCACATGGTAGCTCACAGGATTTAGTTCATCATGGGCTGTTGGTCTGAGGGCCTCAGTTCTTCACGGCTTACAGTCTGAAGCCCACCCCTAGAATCTTACTTACTACATGAGTCTCTCCACAAAGTAGCTCAAAATATTATAGCTTGCCACACCAGAGGGAGTGAGTCAAAAAGAGGCAGGGAAAGGAAGAAAGAGAGCAAGAAGATCTTTACAACCTAACCTCGGAAGTGATATTCTATCACTTTTGCCATATGCTATTTATTAAAAGTGAGTCACTAAGTCCAGCCCACACACAAGGGGAGGTGGTGATACAGGGTGTGAATAGTAGGAGGTGGGAATCCTTGAGAGCCATGTCAATAGTTATACACTACACCTGCTCTAATCTCACCTCTAACCCCTCTCACCTTTGTTCTCCAGTCTTCAGGCACACTGGCCTGCATCCTGACCTTTGAATACACTGAGCTCAACTTTACCCTAGAGCCTTGCCTTTGCTATTTCTCTTTCTAGGAAGCTTTTTACTCAGATCTTCACATGGCTAACCCCCTAATGAATCCACATCTCTGCTCAGATATCACTGTCTTTCCCTCAACACAGTAGCTAGTCCTCCTCTATCCCATCCCCTGTTTTATGTTGGACTTGGAGCCAAACCACCAAAACACTCTTTTCTTATTCTTCATAGAGGACCAAAAACAAAGTCAATCAAATCAAAACAAACAAACAACAAAACACCATAGATGGCCAGATTAATGAGCAGGCAGATAGTGGAATAAATTCCCCAAAGTTGTGAAGTGTCAAATAAATTAAGAGCAGCCAATGGCCTCCTTCTATCTGTTCATGAAATTCACTTTGACTTCCAATGCTACCATGGGCCCTGATTGGACCCTGTGCAGGCAAAGCAAGAAATAAGAATGTAGCAAATACATTTCAGGACGTTTTTCCCAAATTAAATATCTCCACAAAGTAATAAGGTTAATTCACCACTAACCTGAAATATTCTATTTGTCCCCAAAGGACAGCCAATTAAACATAGAAAAAAAAAATTCTGATTTTTAGAATAGAGGTGTTGGCATATATGCTGCAAAGAGATAATTTCAATTAAAACAAGTACCTCTCTGAGAAACAGGAACTCTTAAAATTTAAAGCAGTGAGGAATCAAGAAAGTTTGGCTAGCTGTGAGAGAAAGCTCTCTACTTCATGACAAGTCAGAGCATGCAGAGAAGTTAGAACTATTTCAGAAGATTTGCACAGTGGCTCCTTACAAACTGAAAGACGATTTGGCAATAATCTACATATTCCCAAAACAATGACACCGTGAGTACAGCTCATGCTCAACATTGATAAGGATGTTTTTATTACCCAGGGCGCCGACTTCAAAAAGGTTCAGGTTTCATTTGCAGAATTTCAGACAAGATCTAAACAAGTAAATAAGTATTTGTTTAGATTGCCCTTTTTGAATATTGGCATGAGAGCGAGGCTGGTTAGGAAATGTTAACATGCTGAGTGCCATGGTGTTACCTGAACTGGATGACCTGACATTGCTATTGGAGTCCCAAGGCCACAACAAGGAATAGTAATCCTTGGAAAGCACAGCCATACAATGCACTAGCAGAACTTGCAAACCATTGCCGTAAAGTAGCAAGCACTGCTTTAGTTAGTATTTACAGTTTATGTTGCACAGCCAAATCTCTTAGGACAAAAAGCGACAGCATTGCTAGGATTCATCTACCAACCCAAGCTTTCAGGACCAAGTATTCACAAAACATTACAAGAATAAACTTCCTTCCTACCCCCCACTCCACCCCCATCCCCCATTATAAAGTCAGACATAAAACTGGTGAGTGACTTCAGGGTAACATTTTGGCCAAATCTAAAGACCAAAAACCAAACCAAGGAAAAATTCAAATTACACTTTTTTCCTACTTTCTAAAGACAATTTTGTGCTAAAAAAGAGAATCGAACACCTTCAGTTTAAAAATGAAAACTGGACCCAAAAAACAAGCAGAACTACATACCATGCTCTTTGATAGAAAGGCAAAATACCAACTAAATTTTCCTAAGTTAGTTTATAAATTTAGCTTAATTCTGATAATCATACACATGGAACGTTTAAATTACATATACCAAATAAAAAAAATTTTTTTTAAAATAAAACAGCAAAAACAACTACAAAATTTTGAAATAATAATAGTAGTCAAAGAAACTAGCCCTTCTCAATATGAATTATAAAGCTACAGCTATTACAGACAGTATGATTCTGTCATATGTACATGCAGATAGATAAACAAGATAGAAATTGCAGAAATAAATACAAAATGTAATATTTGATTAAAGTGACACTTCAAATCAATGGAGAAAAAGTATGCGATAAAAGGTATAGGTACAACTGACTAGAGGGAAAAAAATGGATTCTTTACTTCAGAACTGACAAAAAAAGAAATCCCAATTCAATCAAATATTTAAACA
>NW_011888802.1:1350700-1353022 GCF_000151845.1 Pteropus vampyrus | reverse complement strand
ATCTAATTTTCTTATCCTTTCAGCTACTCTGTGTTTTGGTTGGAGCACTTAATTCTTTTCCATTTAAGGTACTTATTGATAGGAATGTAGTTGTTACTAGTCTTTATTCCTGTTTTTGATACATGATTTTTTTTTTTTTTAAGTCTCTCCAACATTTCCTGTAGTACTGGCTTTGTGGTGATAAATTCCTTTAGCTTATTTTTGTCTGCGAAGCTTTTTATCTGTCCTTCAACTCTAAATGATAGCTTTGCTGGATAAATTACTCTTGGTTGTAGATCCTGGGTCTTCATCCTGTCGAATATTTTTTGCCAAGACCTGTCCTTCATAGTTTCTTTTTCAGAAATCTGCTGCCAGTCTTATGCGTGTTCTCTCATAGGTAATTATTTGTTCTTCTCTTGCTGCTTTTAATATTCTCTCTTTGTATTTAACCTTTGGCATTTTAATTATGATGTGTCTTGGAATGGGCCTCTTTAGATCCCTGATTTCTGGAATTCTCTGAGCTTCCTGGGGTTTTATGTCCATTTCCTTCACCAGGTTAGGGAAGTTTTCCATCATTATTTCTTCAAATGGCTGTTCAACATTTTGATTTTCTTCAGTCATGCTAATCAGATGGATATTTGAAGCCTTAATAGTGTCCTATATCCTCCTTAAATTATTTTTATAGTGTTGGCATCTTTTTTCTTGCCATTCTGAGTGTCCTGATTAGCTGTCCTGTCCTCTAGATAGTGCATTTGATCCTCTTCTTTATTCACTGTGTTTATTCCTTTGTTTATTCCATTTAATATACTTCTCATCTCAGATAATGTGTTCTCCATTTCAGACTAGTTCCCTTTTATAATTTCCATTTCCATTTTTATGGTTTTGTATCTCTTTGTTGAAGTTCTCAATGAATTTATCTACACTTCCCAAAAGATCATTGAGCATCTTTATAACTAGTGTTTTGAACTCTGCATCTGTTTAGATTACTTGACTCCATTATATCTGGATCTCTGTTCTGTTCTGTCATATGGTTTCTGCTTCTCTGTCTTTCCATTTTGGCTGCCTTTCCGTGTCTGTTTCTATGTACTAAGCAAAGCTCCTAAGTCTCCGGTCTTATCAGTGTGGATTTGTGAAATAGGTGTCCAGCGGCACAGTCTTGAGAGGACTTCAGCTGTAGGCCAAACTTAGCCCAAGCCTCTACCCCTCCGGGGCCACCTGTTAAGATTCATCAAGCAATTCATGGATGCTGTGCTTATAGTTGCCTCGAAAGGCCACACCAGAAACCGAGGTCAGTTGCCTCCAGCAGTGTGAGTCTCAGCAAAGAGCACCTGACTTGTTGAGGATACACTTGGATATGGCTTGGGTGGGGCTTGAGTTGGGGTCTACGCCATTTTTTTATTGTTGTTCAAAGAATAATTTTTAAATGCTAATTAAAACTATACTGAAATTTAATTTTTTACCATTATCAGATTGGCGGAGTTCAAAAAGTTTGCTGATATACAGTGCTAGCAACCGTATAGTGAATCGGGAATTAGACTGCTGCTAGTGGACATGTAAATGAGTCCAAACTTCATGGAGAGCAATTGACAATTACTATCCAAATTTAACATCCCTCATTTAGAACAGAAATAACTTCCCTTAAGTCTTTAAGGTCTTTGTTTGCCTAATCTATCAGATCCCACATCCCTGTCTAAAATTTAACTTGGTTACCTTGATCCCTGACACTGGATTAAAATCTATCATCTAAACTCAAAGCAGATATGTCATTATTGAGATACTCCTTTTCCCAATGAATTCTTTAGAAGGAAGACATGATATAAAAGGCAAAGAGAAGGAAGTTAATAGGCATTGCTTATTTATTCATTCTGTAGGTGCGTGTGTTGAGAACCTACCAGGTCTCTTAAAAGCCTGCCATGTAGCAGGTACTGTTCAAGGATCTATGGTTGAAGTACTGATCAGGACAGACGGTGGTGGAGCTTAAGTCTAGTGAGAAAATGTGTGATAAATGTTGCAATTGGGAAAGATGGCAGTTATTAGCTGGAAACTTCATATAGTCAAGAGTTAGAAACCTGAAGCTTAAAGAATTCGCCATCCCAAACAGAGCTGGGCAGGATTGGTGCTCAGGCATGGAGAACAGGAAGATCTGGGCCAGAGAGAGCACGGTTCATTAGAATAACTGAAAGAAGTTCAGTGTACCTGGAGTGTGTGAGAGGCAAAGTGGTGAGAGAAGAGGCTGGAAAGGCAAACAGCCTTAAGCCATGGAACCCCTGTCAAGGAATTCGAACTTCATCCTAAGGGCATTAGGAAATCATTAAAAAATTTGAAACAGGAGAGTGATATAAT
>NW_011888802.1:1235563-1350650 GCF_000151845.1 Pteropus vampyrus | reverse complement strand
GCACAGTCTTGAGAGGACTTCAGCTGTAGGCCAAACTTAGCCCAAGCCTCTACCCCTCCGGGGCCACCTGTTAAGATTCATCAAGCAATTCATGGATGCTGTGCTTATAGTTGCCTCGAAAGGCCACACCAGAAACCGAGGTCAGTTGCCTCCAGCAGTGTGAGTCTCAGCAAAGAGCACCTGACTTGTTGAGGATACACTTGGATATGGCTTGGGTGGGGCTTGAGTTGGGGTCTACGCCATTTTTTTATTGTTGTTCAAAGAATAATTTTTAAATGCTAATTAAAACTATACTGAAATTTAATTTTTTACCATTATCAGATTGGCGGAGTTCAAAAAGTTTGCTGATATACAGTGCTAGCAACCGTATAGTGAATCGGGAATTAGACTGCTGCTAGTGGACATGTAAATGAGTCCAAACTTCATGGAGAGCAATTGACAATTACTATCCAAATTTAACATCCCTCATTTAGAACAGAAATAACTTCCCTTAAGTCTTTAAGGTCTTTGTTTGCCTAATCTATCAGATCCCACATCCCTGTCTAAAATTTAACTTGGTTACCTTGATCCCTGACACTGGATTAAAATCTATCATCTAAACTCAAAGCAGATATGTCATTATTGAGATACTCCTTTTCCCAATGAATTCTTTAGAAGGAAGACATGATATAAAAGGCAAAGAGAAGGAAGTTAATAGGCATTGCTTATTTATTCATTCTGTAGGTGCGTGTGTTGAGAACCTACCAGGTCTCTTAAAAGCCTGCCATGTAGCAGGTACTGTTCAAGGATCTATGGTTGAAGTACTGATCAGGACAGACGGTGGTGGAGCTTAAGTCTAGTGAGAAAATGTGTGATAAATGTTGCAATTGGGAAAGATGGCAGTTATTAGCTGGAAACTTCATATAGTCAAGAGTTAGAAACCTGAAGCTTAAAGAATTCGCCATCCCAAACAGAGCTGGGCAGGATTGGTGCTCAGGCATGGAGAACAGGAAGATCTGGGCCAGAGAGAGCACGGTTCATTAGAATAACTGAAAGAAGTTCAGTGTACCTGGAGTGTGTGAGAGGCAAAGTGGTGAGAGAAGAGGCTGGAAAGGCAAACAGCCTTAAGCCATGGAACCCCTGTCAAGGAATTCGAACTTCATCCTAAGGGCATTAGGAAATCATTAAAAAATTTGAAACAGGAGAGTGATATAATCAGATTTCTAGGTTTTTTATTTGTGTATTTTGGTCTGTTGTTTAATTGCAGTGTGGAGCATGTGTTTGAGGGGAGAAGGCAGAGAGATCAGGTATAATACCCCAGAAGAGAGATGCTTGTAACCTGGTCTTGTGTTGTGACAAACAGGATCAGAGATACTCGGAAAGGAGCAATCGTGGTAAACCTTAAATCTGATCATGACATTTCCATGCTCGAAACTCTTCAAACTTCTCCCATTGTTCTGAGGATAAACTTTCAAAAATTCTTAACATGGCTTAAAGGGACCTTCGTGCTTTGGGGTCCCCCTTCCCCTTGTGCTCTGTCCCTCTCTGTTCCTTGTACGTACTAAGCTCTTCGGACTTGAGGGCAATCACATATAACCTGCCTAGAAATTTCATACAGGTCATAACTTTGGTTCACTGAACAAAGTGGATAATTTAAGAGATATATAGGAGGTCAAATCAACAACGCTTGGAGAGGAGAAGGACATCAAGGATGAAACAAAGGCTTCTGGCTTGAGTTACTGGTTAGTTCAGGGAACATCTAGAGTGGAGGCAGAGAAGATGGTTCAATTTGGCTTATATTGAGTTTGAGGTGGTTGCCAGTTATCCTAGAAGAGATGATAAATATGCAATTGGATCTAAGTACTTAGCACATGCCAGATTCTGTGCCAGACATTTTCACATATATATTATCTCATATAAATAACTAAAGTAAAATGTAGATTAAAAAAAAAAACAAATTAACTATATGATCTAATTTTACAGTAGGCTCTACAATAATTATGTTAATCTGGACTACTCACATCTATTCATCTGAAATGAGAAATTTATTCTGAAGATGTTAAAAACTATCTAATGATTTGAATCACTTCATTTCCAAAGTACCCCTATGGAACAGTTATGGTAAGATGGGTTGGTGAATAATTTCATGCTCATGGAGCAGTTTCAGCCTGTTCTAGACTTTTTCATGAGTAATCATGGAACCCAGCTTATTTTAAATAAGCTCAATAGAGGTCAAAGGGAAAATGTCCTACCACTTTAACTTCCAACAACACTCCTCATTCCATAATACTTTCTAGACCAATTTCCGTAAGGACTTCCACTGCCCGCTTTGAGCAGTTATTAAAAGCCAGATCTGTGAAGTATTTCTTCCACCTAGTTTATACATTTTATGCTTCTTTATATTGTGTCCAGGTACAACATTAGCTTTCCAGAATACATTTCTGCTGTATTCTGCAAAGACTCTTCAAGACTCGATAAGTTCCCCAGAAACAGAACTCAGCTCTTTGCTTCATAATAGTTTAGAATAATGTGTCTCAAAGTTGATCTGTAGCCAAGCGCACTGGCGTCAACAGGGCTGCGTCCTTGAAGCACAGGCTTGGCTCCTTACCCCCAGATTTATTAAGTCAGCATTTCACAAGATGGGCCCAAGAATCTGCATTTTAAAAAACTGCTCAGGTACTATTTATTCACGCTCAAGTTTAAGAATTTGGATAATTTTTTTTAAGTAAAGTAGATAATTCTCATTACACATCTTGCTAACAGAAATAGTTATGGAATACCTTCCCACAGAGAAGTCATATACCAGAACAATAAATAGATTAAATAAATAAATATTGGAATCGTTTGTTAAAAACAAGAGACTGAACACTTTAATTAGACTTTACGAAAGGTTTTAAAAGATGCTACCTACCTACTAACTGCTACTAGAATAATTGCTAGCGAACTGAGTTGCAAATGTTTTACATGGAACTACTAAACACCCGATAAGTATTTGCTGATTACAGAAAATAATATGTAAATTGTAAGGGGTAATTTAAAATTAAGATGTTTTCCTGAGAAGTGGGAAGATTCACATTTCAAAGTAATTCCCATGTTATAAGTTTTTAGTTTTTAGATTTTGTTTTCTTTTTTGTTTGTTTGGCTTTTGGCAAGTGCTTTTCAAAGATGTTTCCTAAAAGGAATAGCAGAACTGACTCATTGAATTAAACTCTCAATTATCACCCACAAACCTTTATCCAATGTCTGAATCATTAGTCATAGAAAGACGGTATAATTGTATAAATATGTATGTATATGTTTATATACATTTAATACTCAAACCATATAGTGATATTTAGTGTGATGAAAACTCTTTTGTTTTCCAAGACAAATAAATATATTATTTTAAAGATATGGGCCAAATCAAGGTATATGAGACTAGATCTTTGCTTAATCTGTATTTTGTAAATTTAAAAAACAAAAAGAAGAAGAAGAAAAAATCCTTTCTGTGAACTTTTTCATTCAAAAACCTGTATTTTTTTTAAATTCAGATACTAAAAGTTTAATCTTTAAGTACTTTCCTTTTGCAAAAATAAATAGAAAATTCTATTATCCACCAATTAAACATAGGTAAGAAGTAACAGACATTGAACAGAAGAGAGATACATATTATGCATGCAAGGAAAATTATAACTTGGGGTGTTGTGGGGGGTGTGCTTTGATGTATAAAAGAACTATTGTCAATGTGAGACAAAACCTCCCCAGTACAGAACAGAGATAAAAAGGAGGGAGCTTCTAGCAGATCAAGGTCAACCGAGATCTATGAATAACATAAATGCTATTAATCTAGTACCGAATGAATTGCAAGAGTTCAGCAGGGTATAGTTATCTGGCAGAGTTCGTGGCAGGAGTGTTTTATGTCACTTTGTATTAGATAATGAGCATATTCATCAAGATTCCTAAATACTATCCAAACTGGCATAGAAGAAGCTTTAAGGAGCTTGAGAGAACAAATCAAAGAACTAGATCTGAGGCTCAGAAAGGTAATAGGGATGTTCAAACAGTGCAGCAAGTTTAGATATCTGCAGGCATCCGTACAATTTCACTCTGCAGGAAACAGCGTGAGAAAGGATTTCTTAGTTGGATAGCTAGCAGCTTATTATGTATAATGTCGCCTCCCTCATTATGTCCTAGTTTACTGGTGAGAAGAGATGTAGACAGCAATACCTTAAAAGACTGTATGCTGAAAAACATGGAATTCTTTTCCTCTTATGACTAATTTAAAATACAAAATAGTTAATTCTCCTTTCTTCAGGAAAACTCAATATAAAATCACTAAGTATCATTCTTTTTTTTTTTTTTTCCAGATCCCAATCTACCTAAATGTTTGGGATCCCTTTCATCCAAGTCTTATTAAAATATATGTTTGTTGAAATATATAGTAAAATATATATATTTACATTCCAAGCCCATAGCTTTTAAAAGCCCAGTTATGAGGAGTTGAAACAAGGAAAAAGATGGGAAAAGAAGAAAAGGAAGAACTGAGAAGAAAAAAGAGACTTGTAACTGATGATAGTGTTAATCCAACAGAAAATAGGAGAAAACACAAGAAAGAGAAATAAGAAGAGAAAAAGTAAAAGCAAGGAAATAACATAAAGATGAATTTTTTAAAGTAGACTACAAAGTAATACACTTCTAGCTAATGGATTGCACTTCCATCAGCCCAATAAGGCATAGAACCTTACATAACTGCACTGAAAACTCAAAAAGAATAAGCACCCTAGATTACTGTCCTATAAATGACATCTTATTTTGATTGTAGCTGGCAAGATGTACTGAACACCTACCATTTAGACCCTATTTCAACCTTATTCATTCATTTATTCAACAAATATTAAATGCTTTGAATTAGGCATCAAGGATACTGCACTGAATAAGACAGACACATTTCCTGTCCTCGTAAAGCTTATGGTTTTCAGCTCTACTTTGATGGTTATACTGAGCGGACAGTGCTCTCCAAACCTCATGTCTACTCAACCTCAGAATGTGACCTTATTTGGAAATTGGGTCTTTGTATATGAAACTAAGAACCTTGAGATTATGTCAACCTGGATTTAGAGTAGACCTTAAATCCCATGACGGTGTCATTAGAGGAGCAGACACAGAGGCACAGTGAGGAGGAAGTGATGGGAAGTTGGAGGCAGAGATCGGAGTGATGCATCCACAAGCCAGGGAATGCCAAGAATTGCCAGCGCCTACCGGGAGCTAGGAGAGAGGCACGGGATGGTTCTTCCTCGGAACCCCCAGAAGGAGCCCACCCTGCTGACACCTTGATTTCAGACTTTCTGACCTCTAGAACTGTGAGAGAATAAATGTCTATTGTTTTTGGTCACCCAGTTTGTGGTCATTTGTTAGGGCAGCCCTGGGAAACTAACACAATGGTGAAAGTCAGCAGCCAGACTGCAGCCTCCCTTATCCCAGAGGGCCACTGAGCATGTGAGTGGCCTGAGGAAACAAAGGTGCCCGTCTTTAACAAAATGCTCAGTCAGGGACCAAAGAATGAGGGTGGGTTCACTAACAAATGTGCAAACTATTAGGGTTGGAAGGGATTTTGATATTGTCTGGAGTCATCCTATTTATTTTAGTTTAAGAAACTGATGTGATCTGTCGTTTGGCTTTCTTTCTCCTTGGCCTCAAGTGAGATGCAGATGGTCTGCCCTATCTCAGGCAGGAAATCTCTGTCTGGCTGACACCCTGAATGATTCAGCTGGATTCCCGGGGGCGGGTGGGGGATTTCTTGCAAGTAAGATAGCAACTATAAAATCCATTTATTCTACAATTATTCTAGAGTACCTACTCCATAAGACACAATGGGAGAAGCAAGAAATATGAAGTCCTGTCCTTTAGAACACATACACAATCCCAGATATGAGACATTACTTTTAAATCATAAGTGAAACGGGTGTATTTTTTGTTTCTTTGGGTTAAAACTAAAGACTCAAAACAAGGCAGAAGAAAAGGAAACTGCGGAACATTCCATCGGTGGCATTTAAAACCAGGGCAGGACTTTCTTCTCTGGCTCATAGTGGACCAGTTCTCCTACTTAAAAAAAGGAGAAAAGCAGGACCACACATGCGCGTGCGCGCGCATGCACACACACACACACACACACACACACACACACACACACACACACACCTACTTACTGATGTTGAAGAACTATGAAAGTAGCCTAGAAATCGAGGGAGTCGAAATCCTTGAAAGAAGGAAATCTCTTGAGAGGCTAGGCAGAAGGGGGCTGCTGATGGGCAGGGAAACTGAGCAAAACTTTGAGCAATGTCATGGGACAGGAATGTCAAAATTGAGAGTTTAAGACTATCAAGAGACCCAAGATGAGAGAAGCCAAGGTCCTAGAGAGAAGGGAAACACAGGAAAATAAGCCTGATAGTCCGAGCCACTTTTCCTCTTGAGACAGTCATCCACTTGTCTGTGGTACAAGCCAAGAGATAGAGAAGCTGATCCAAAAAGTGCCTGCTAAAAGGCTGAAACACTAAACAGACCTATTGGCAGTCTCACTGTGCTGGGAAGATTAAAAAAAAAAAAAAAAAAAGGAGTTAAGGGGCTGCCAAAGCAGAGGTGCCCAGGCAAACACTCCAGGGTTTCACTTGAGAGTTTCTATACCTTAGAAGGGCAAACCCAAAATAGTCAAAGCCTTAAAGACTGAGATTCAGACTCAAGTCAGTTTGCTCCCCTGATTGGATTAAGATGATCTGCTTCTCTACTAACTGCCTTTCAGAAGCTAAATAATATTCTCTCTGAAAATTTTTCATACCCAAGTTCCAGCCTTCCTTAGAAGATTATCAGACACACCCAGAGATAGGACTAAGAGAAAAAAACTATAATAGAACCAGACCCAGTTGTGATTCAGGTACTGAAATGATCAGACCCAGACTGTAAAACAAGGACAGATTTTTTTCCTGCTCCACCACAGATAGTTCATAAAGGATCACAGAAGAACTTGTAATGCATAAAATTAGAGTGAGACCTTGCCAGGAATCTTGGTAACTCGGAAAATGGGCTTCTCCTTTGGAGGCCGTTGTTCTGCATGGAGAGGCCTTGTGAAAAGGAGGGAACTCAGACCAGTGCCCCAGAGGCTCATTCCTTTACCTCTTAGTGGTTACTCACGAAGCCAGTATCTCCCCAAACTCCTGGAGTCCTGAGTTGTTGCACGGTACTTTTAAATGATAAGGCTGAATCGTGTGCGTGGTCAAGTGAAGAACAGGGGCTCAGAATATCACCTGAGAGTGTCCTATGAGTTACAGTGGAGGGCGAGAATCTAACAGACTGTAAGAAGAAAGAAAATGGAGTTCCTACATACATTGAATTAATATCCTTTTATTTTTATTAATCAGAGTTAAAGGAGAACATAGGACAGGGCACTCTGAGAAGTTTAGTCCTCGCTCCTATCTTTTCATGCCCCCAAGTTTATTAAGTTGCAAATTAAAGAATTAAGAATAATAATAATAATAAACTCCCCATTACTTAATTCAGTTTACTTTCTTTGGTGTTTTCTCTTTCATCTCTCCTTTCTGGGTTCCCTCTAGGAATATTGTTTTTTACCTTCTTCCCCTTAAAGCTGTGCACACTGTCCCTCCCATTCCCTAAGTCCTGGCACAAGACTGTGCCTGAAGTCACAGCTTCTGGGACCCAGATAAGCATGAAGGGAACTGAGGAGCTCCCGGCTTTCTCCAGTGCCCTGTCAATCATGCTCTGACCTAAGCAAGAGCTCTGCCCCTGACAAGTGCACACATGGGCAGTGAACCCTTTGCTCCCTTGTACCAGAACAAATGACAGACTTTGCTCTGGTCGCCACATCTGTGCTCGGTGTGTGTTTGTAAGCCGAAACAAAAGAGAGGGTTTCTACCCTCTCTCTCTCTTCCCGTAATTACTTTTAGTGGTGAAGCAGTTAATGTGATATTCCTCCTCTTGGCTCCAAGTTTTCATTTTTTATTGGCACTGTTTTATCCCTGGAGACAATAGCAGATTGTTTCTGCTGTGCGCAGAAGGATCTTGTTCTGGCAGGCAGGCTTTCAGTCAACAACTTAACATCCTCGGCAAAGAACGTGCGTATGCCTTGTTCGAACCTGACTTTCAAGTGTCTTTTATAAAGACAATCATCCTAATCACAACCTGCAAAGGCATTAGGAACTTGCACAAAACTGAAACCAAAAATGCTCTAAAGAGAGTCTGAGGGAGAAGAGAGTGAGGAAGCTCCAAAGGATAGGAGAGTGAGGCCACCATCAGAAACCTTAGACCAAAATGCTCCTGACCTCAGACTCTCTTCACGTTACCCCATTAGAAAAAGCCCTTGTTTTCCTCATACCTCTGACCTAGGTAACAGCCTTAAAACAGCTCTATTGGGTAATCTCAACTGCAGCAATCACCCCAGATGAGGAGCTTTCCTGGCAGGAAGGGAAGGGATTCAAAGCAATTCGGAACTCCCTACTGGGGCCTAGGGTTTGTCCCAGCCAGCAGTTACCCCCTGAGGCCATGGTTCCTCCCCCACTAGCGGCCAGTGCACTGTCACTGAATGCCAGGGGGAAGAAAGCACCATCTAAATCACCTCCAGGAAAGGCTGGGGTTAGAAGGCGTGTGGGGACAGATAACACAAAAAATCCGAACTAAGAGAAACAATTACTAAGACCTTTATATGGTCACAGTTCATAAAGCACGAAGCATTTTCACCGACCATGGCTCAAAAATGTATGTGAAAAAGACAGATTTTAAAGATAAGGAAACAAACTCATCAAGGTAAAAGACTTGCCAGAGGTCATATGGCTAGTGAACTACAAAGCTAGTTATTAAAATAAACTTTCCGGGAGAGAAAAGACAAATCTGTCATGCAGAAAAATTTCAAGTAGTTTATGGAGAAGCTCTGCCCTCGAGGCGGTGGAGCACATCCCCCTCTCCTCAGGTGTGGGCTGCGCTCAGTGACAGAGCTCACAGTGGAGGTGGCTAACAAACAACCTCGAGCAGGTGAGCAAGGTCAGTGTCAACAGTGGTAAGGCATCTCCATAGCATGTAGCCTTGATTTGATGTGACGACAGTGGCACTTTACCTCTGTGGCCTTTTCCCCCCAAAACCCATAACCCCAGTCTAGTCATGAAAAAATCATGAGACAAATTCCAAATGAGGAATATTCTACACCGACCAGTCCTCCTCAAAACTGTCCAAATTATTAAAGACAAGGAAAGTCTGAAAAACTATCACAGCCTAGAGGAGCCTAAGAGACATGATGACTAAAGGAAATTTGATATTCTAGATGGAATCCTGGAACAGAAAAGGACATTAGGTGTGACCCAAGGAAACCCGAATAAAGTACGGACTTTAGTTCATGATGATATATCAGTAGTGGCATATTAATTGTAACACACGTATCATACCAGTGTAAGATGTTAATAATAGGGAAAATTGCATGCTGGATATGTATGAATGCTCTGTGGTATCTTCTCAATTTTTCTGTAAATCTTAAACATTTCGAAAATTAAAAGGTCATTTAACTAAAATAGGTTCTCTGCCCCAACCCACACACCTTTCCATAAAGAGCACACTGTTCTGCCTCTTATTAAGCAAGCGTTTCCTTGCTCTGCAATTCATTTAATGTCTAGCTCCCCTACCGGACACTAGATTCTGAGAAGGTAGAGACCGTACCTATTTTTGCTGGGCATTAGACCCCTTGCATTTGCATACTGCCTGGCACATAGTAGGTGCTCAATAAATATATGCTGAATTAATGAAACTAAGTCCAAAGGTGTCTAAAACTGGTTTGTCTAAACACAATAAATTCAAATATTCGATCCTAGGTCAAAAGGATGCTAAAATATTTAAATTATCGAGATGAGAAAATAAGATCCCAGAGCCTATTTCAATCGTTAAAGTGTTAATTCCAGCAGTGGAGTTGAATATGGACATTTAAAAACAAAGGAGAAATGAGAGCAAGATTATAAACATGAGTTGGAGCTCACGTCACAAAGAAGAAAAACAGAATAGTCAGTGCACTTCAAGATACATATGAAACGATGTAGTGTCCCATTAAAAGCCGGGTTATCGGTGTGTACTCACAGAAATACGATATTTGTAGGCCCACAAGTTATCCTTTCACTCTCCTGGCTTCTTGGCTTTATTCAAAATAGTTTACAGCTCGAGATTGCCTGCAGAAAGAAGACAAATATTAAGATAATTACAGGATAGATAATACTCCATATGAGGAAAACTTTAAAAGCTGAGAAAATTTAGCCAGAAAAGGGAAGAGCTAATAAGTGACTCAATAACAATTACTGAACATACACCAAGTTTTTGTAATGAGAGATCTGACCATTTCTGTGGCTTCTCAGAAAACCAGAGAAGAGGAAAATGAGCTTAAATTGCAATGAGGCTTTCTCATCAGTAACTTTCTCTTTGATATCCTAGATAGGTTTAAAATTAGAATAGTCAACCATTTGGCATACCAAGAAAGAAGAGTGGCCGTCATGAAAATCTCTTATGCACTTACCAATCCATGATTCTACTGTTTGACTCTGTATTGACTCCGAACATGCATTAAACAATGGCCAGAATTCTTTCTTCCATCACCAATCAAACCGCAAACTTCATGTGGTCAGAAACCATTTATGTTTTGCTCACCTCTCTCCTCAGCACCTAACTTCAGTGCCTGGCAGTTGGTGCTCAATAAATACTTGTTCAACAAACAAGTTAATAAGTAAATCAGCCTTGAATCATGAAAAAGATGATCAATTATAATCTGCTGTTTTAGACTTATGAAAACATGAAGTAGAAGAACGAAGACCAAAAAAAGATCTACGGCCATGACACTCTGCACAAGCCCAATCCCGTCTGATCTCGGAAGCTCAACAGGGTCAGGCTTGGTTAGTACTTGGATGGGAGACCACCTAGGAAGACCAGGTGCTGTAGGCGTAAAAAAAAAATTAAAAAAGAAAAAATAAGGGATTGTAAGCTGACAAGGTCCTTTCAATCTGTGAGGTCAACCAAGAGTTGCCTTGCCTAAAAAGAAAAAAAAAAAAGTTGCTATCGTTGATTTCTATTCAATCATCTAAAAGAGCTTAAATATTCTTTTTAAAAGGCTAACAAAGTGCCTGACACATTGCAGGCCCTGTGGCAAAGGTATTTAATATATAACCCATCTCACAAGCCCTTCTACAAAGTGACACTGATCCATCTCCATTAGCGTCTGTATTCCCTTTTCTTGAACCTAGGCTCACCTTGAAACTGTTCTTAATGTTGCAAAAATGTTGCATGACTTCTGAGGCCAGGTCATTCAAGGCAATATATGGCTTCTGCCTCTTTCTCTTTCTGTCTTTTAGGATGCTTACCTTGCAACCCAGCCACCCTGTTGAGAAGAACCCCAGGCCACATGGAGAAGCCACATGTGGTGGCACCAACATTAAGCACTAGGCATATGAATGAATGAGCCTTCTGATGATTCTAGCCCCCAGGCACTGAGTCTTCCACTTGGGGCCCCAGTCATCCTGAAGCCATCTCTCCCATGCTGTGCCTGAATTTCCAACCCACCAAAATTATAAAAGGTAACATATAATTTTTATTGTTTCAAACCACTAAGTTTGGGGTAATTTGTTTCACAGCAATAGGTAACTAATTCATGTACTTACTAAAAATGTTTATTTGGCTTATTCTTTGAATATCCCCAGTTTAACTGGTCAAATTTGCTGAATGCCTACTCCTATGTGTCTGTCACAGTATTAGGGACTATGAATACACACAATTGAGTAAGACAGGCCACTCCCTTCTACTAGCACCTATAAGAGGAACAAACACAAAGTAAAAAGTTACTTTCAGAATAATACGATCTATCGTATTTATTACATAAGTGAGTTCTTCCTGGCTCAAACTCGGATCCTGAACTGGGGAGCTGGCGACTGCTCTGGGTGCCTATTTATTTGAACTGATTGATATGTGGTTTTCCAGCTTTTGTCATGATAAAGGGAACAAGAAATGTGGCTAAAGAAGGAGGCAGACATCATGTTTTCAGTGGGCTGAGGCTCTTGAGGAAGCAGGGAGATGCAGAATGAGGATTGGTAACTGTTACACACCCCAGGCCTGTTCTGAGTCTTTCTGAGGGAGGAGGAGACTAAAAAGTAGAGAGAGTTAAGTTCCTGAAACATCTTGTGAGACCCTCAGCAGCATCGGAGCTGTTAACGGCCCAGGTGGGAAAGGCACCATCTGTAAGACTTCAAGTGTTACTATGTTGTTTATTTCTCATTGAATTAATAGGTTTAAAGTTGGTTTTTTGTTGTTCTTGAAAAATATACGTAACATTTACCATTTTAACCATTTTTAAACGCACAGTTTGATGGCACTGGGTACTTTCACGATGTGCAAATACTGCCACCATTTATCTCCAGAATTTTGTCATCATTCCAAACCAAAGTTCCATGCCCATTAAATGATAACTCCGCATTCCCCCTTCCCCTTAGCCCCCGGCAACTACCATCCTGTTTTCTGTCTCTATAAATTTGGCTATTTGAGATACTTCTTCACAAACTCAGGAGCCTCCCTGGTGAAATCTGAAACTGGTCCTGAATACAAAGGGCAGGGAGAGACCCATGAATGTGGCAGGTTTAACAAGCGAGGGGACTTAGTTATGAGGCCCATCTTTTGTGGCCGCAAGACAGGTAGATCTCCGCCCCCTGGCAACCGGAATCGTAATCATATATGCAGGGGCCTTGATGGGGTTAAGTCATGTTCACAGTTGGGCGGTCTCAACAACACATTGGTCTCTCAAGGCTGCGTCTTTGAAAATGACTCTGGCTTTGGGAATAGTGGATGGAACAGGGGAGGGGTGAGGAGCCAGCCTCTGATTGCCCCCTCCAGCTCATGGGCCAACTGGTGGTCACATCTTCTCAATGACCTCCTCAAGCATTATGAGTGATACCACGCAAATTTACCCTTTTGTGTGTGGCTTATTTCACTTAACAATGTTTTCAAGATTTATACATGTTGCAGCGCAATCAGAATTTTATTCTTTTTTAAGACTGAATAATATTTCATTCTATGTATATACCACATTTTGTTTATCCAGTTATTTGTCGATAGGCACTTGAGTTGCTTCCATCTTTTGACTTTGTGAATAATGCTGCCATGAACATGGGTGCGCAAAGAGCTCTTTGTGTCTCTGCTTTCGATTCTTTTAGATCTATACCCAGAAGTGGAATAACACTATATCGTTGATCTCCTGGATCACTTTCTCAGAGGTTTCCTCAATTCTGCTTCTCTAACCTTTGCTCGACCCTGTGCAAAATCCCATTCTGCCTTCTCAGTGCTCGCTGTAGGGGTCTGAGCTGTTGGGACATATCTTACAACCACAGAGACTGACTAAAGTAAAAAAGTCACATGTCGCCAGCCTCAGCTGGGCCCCCAACACTGCCCAATAATTTTTCCACTGTTCTAGAGCTCCAGGGTCCACCACTTCGATGGCTATTCCAAACCTTCAGCACACTCCCTCAGCCCCACAATTTCTCGGCTCTCATCTCTCAATACCTCTCTTCATCTCTTCTGTCAGGTTTCCCAACCACCATCACATAGCACCTTTATTATTTTTGTCCTAATCATTTTCCCTGGGACTATCGCTTACATACTTCATATTTTTCTTTAAATCATTTAATTTTTAATTTATTTATGTGCAACAACATCCAGATATGTACTACATAAGATATTTTTTTCTATAACACAAGTATTAAAAATGTTCATACATGCACCACTTATATTATTACCATCGGTAAGTACACTATAATTTGGAAAACTGTGTTTAGTAAATGAGAAGATTAAAGGCATCGAGCAAATGCCTGCTCAACCCCTGTAAGCACTCCTAGATCCATACCCAGGAGATTCCACCACCTTGAATCTTAATTCTCACCTATTGTCCTACTAAGAAAACCTATCCTCCCAGATCTTGACCCCTTTCAGCTCTTCCTGCTCCCAGCTCTCTCCCGAGGACTCCATGGCCTGTCTCTGCTTCAGCCTCTAGGTCCTTCTGCTGTATCCGCCTCTAACGTTTTTGCTGAGCAGCACTGAACTGCCTGAGCATGGGCTGCTTTCTCTCACCTCCTTTCTATTGCTCAGGCTCTTTGCTCTTCCTGTAATTCCTTTTCTCTATCTCCTCTCTCCATTTCTTTTTTTAAATAAGAATCTGTGGACATAACAGAGAATAAGAAATTTGACTTATTTCTTTTATGACTTCTAATTTTCAGCGGACACAGCATGTGGACAAGTTATATAAATTCGCTCAATTTTACTACAATCCCTCATTATGAGTCATCACTCTTTTATAAAACTCTATTATTTTTTAAAAATATTTTTCCATTCTTTACTTGCATCAAATGCCCTGTGCATTTATAATATTGACAATAACACTAATAAGCCCAAGAGCTCAGTTCTGAGTACAAGGTAAAAGAAATGTGTCAAAAATGTCTTTTGCCACAATATAAAGTCACTCTCAGTAGATATGACATATACTTAATATGTCACATAAGTTAAATATTTAAACCATATCTCATTAAAATAAAACTTCTCTCTAATTTCACCAATAGATAGCTATCAGGCAATATAAATATTTAGAAAGTTCGTTATACTTAATATAATAATCTTTTGATTATCAACTAATAAGTATAGAATTACTATAAATAATATAAAATTATATTATATACTATAACAAAATTACATATATAATTACTATTTACATAATTTTATTCAAATTATTTAACCAATGTAATTTTTCCCAGATGACTTCATATGAGTGAAAACTGTCAACAAGATTTTTGTCCATATCCTGATATTTTCAAAAACAAACAAAAAAGCTAAAACCTAAACTCAAAGCTAATTTTTAAAATAATTTGATTATGTTTATAGGAAAGATATTTCCTGATAGAAACCTAAATCTATGCTTTTTATATGCTGGACAGGAAACAGGCAGCTCATAATTCACTCTGCAAACTTTTAAATTTTATAAATAGAACTTTATAAGTAAGACATTTACGTTTTCTTCCCTTCTACCTAAGTGGTATGCTTATAGTCTCCAAGGGAAAAGAAAGGAGAGAGAAAAATCCAAAGTACTAGGATTGGCTGTAGTGACGGGTTTCCTCCAAGGGGCAAAGCATTGGGCCGTTGGGCCCAGACAGGTCATTCCAGGAAAGAAAGCAGGGAATCAAAAAGTAGACCTGTGCCGGAGGATGCGCTGTGTAGTAAGTTCTCTCCAAACACTGCATTATTTTTTTTAAATAGTATTTTACAGAATTGGCAAGAATAAGCCATAAGAGACTACCCTAGGATTTTAATTTCACTTTCAAGTAGCCCCAACATTTTCTTATAAGGAAACACATCAGCAGATATAAATATTCTCCAGAGCAGGTTTAAAATGCTGTCAAGAATAGCTTCACTGAAACGCAGAAACATGAAAAGGCAAGAAACATTTTAGGGTCAGAGATTTTTCATAATGATAATGTGTCCAATCCACTCTGAGCAAGCATAACAATTATAATACTATATGGCCACTGACCTGGCTTCAAAATATATAAAACAAAAATTAGCAGAACTAAAATCCCAGGGTACTATCGCCAACTAACAGGGAAGCCACAGGCTGCTTTAAAATTTCAGGGAAATACAGCAACTTTTAGCAAACAATGCACGAACTAGTCATTCAAAGTAGTTTCATAGCTTCAGCATTAGATAGCACTCCATTTGTTTTCATGACACCATACTTTTGTGAAGCTGAGTTTTCAGTGATTGCTGTGATAAAAAAGCAAGCACCACTGGAAAATTAATATGGAACAGGAAACAAGAATTGCGGTGTTGAATCTGATTCCAAGGGTTGAGAATTTGTCTAGTATCCAACAGGTGCACACGTGTCATTGGTAAGTAATTGTGCTTGTCTAAGAATAAATTAGATAAAATACAAAATTATTTTTCCTCTAAAATAAAAGGAAAAAGGGCTAGGTTGTACAGGGGTACCTCAGCAACCTCTGTGAGCTGATTTCAGAAAGAACACTGTGATTGGGTGTGATTGTACGTGTTTGAAGTGGGATGTGAAAATGCCTTGTATATTCAGTAAGAAAAATAGAGGGCAGCCCCCCAGGAAGGACCCTCTGATATTACAGTAGGGGTCTTGTTACCTAAAGTGGATTTATTTCTTTCCATCAAGTGAAGATATCAAAGTGGATTTATTTCTTTCCATCAAGTAAGTAGGAGCTGAAACACTCTTTTTGTTTTAAGTACCAGAAACCAATCTAGCTAACCGAAGCAAAAAAAAGATGGAAAGGGTTTAGAAACTCTTAAGGAATCCAAAGATTCTTGAAAACCAGGCTTTCAAGACTCCAGTCAGGGCTGCTCTAGGAACCTCACTCATCAAATGAGTTTGCAGAGTCTCAGTTACCCAAAATTCCGAGGCTCTGTATGTTTAAGCTCTGAATTTCTGAAAGAGAGAATCTGATTGGCTCAGCCTGGGTCAGTTGTGCACCTTTGGACCAATTTAGTTATGGCCAGGAGACTGTAGAAACACGACAGCTGGAATAACACCTCCCAGTGTTAGGTGGAAAGTTCTTCTTTAAGAACCAACCAAACGTAGGGGACCCGGTATTTGGGATATTCGTTTTCCCACAAAGGGAGAAAAAGCACAGTTTTCACCTACTGGTTCCTCTGAACCAAGGTCCTCATTTAAACTTAGTTTTATGTTACAATATTTTTTTTCTCCACGAAGGAAACTACTGTAACAGCACTGACATTTATGTCACAAGAACGCTGTTGAAATTTGAGCAGGAACCCCTTCTAGATGTAATAAATCTTGATGGAACTAATCTATAAAATGAACACCGCCCTCCAAAAGGTTGATACTTAAACTTTTATATGAATTTTAAGATATTTCATTTTATTTGAATGTGTAAGGTTGTGATATAAATTTTTGACTAAGTTTTTATGCTAATAGCTATGTAAGGAGATTGAATCTCAGGTTACAAATTCAAGTGGGAAAACTATTTTTCTATAACTAAACTTATTTTGATTCTTGAGCTCTCATTCCATTAATGACATAAAATTAATGCTAGTCAAGCAGAATTTGCTCAGCCAATTTAGAATGTTTTTCCCATCCTCTTTCTATTTCTCTGAGATTTGTGTCCACGATTCAGAAGGACCTATATAACATTCAGGCATAGGGTCGGAGGGCACTTGGGCCTGTTGTCATAAGCCCTTGCTGGGATTTCCTGCTGGTCCTCGTTTAGACTGTTCCCTAGTATGAGACATCTATAGTCCCAAAGTACCCTGGCTATAGTCCCAGCTGCTCCACAGTCTAAACTCCTTGGCTGTTCCTCTATATCTCTCCTGTCCTACCCTTGAGGCTCTGCATGTCCTACAGCCCTCTCTGCCCGTTTCTGTGCCCTTCTCAAGGACAGAACAAGGTTTTAGATGCTTTCCCTGACACTTTGCCTTAACACTGTGACTCACATCACAATGTGAGAAATCTGTCACTCTCTCATAAACAGTTACAAAGCTACGTATGGAGTTCTTCATTCTCGTAACTATGGCTCTCTTGTCTACCCTCTTCTTGTAACTTTATCTAGTCTTGGTGGGTGGACTACCTGGATCTGTCCAAATTCTTCTATGCCTCGTTTGCAGCATTGTCTTACTTCAGTTCTTCAGAGTACTGATTTTTGAGACTGATTTTTTTAGAACCCAAAACTCGTTTTTGCTTCAACTGCTCTATCCCTGTCATGAACGTCAATGTGTATTTGAGAATAGGAAATTGAACAATGAATTTTTTTCCTTAGTCAAGCCCCTTGTTAGTCCTTGCATTGCTGCTCTAATAGCCAAACACTGAGAACTGTTAGTATTACCTTCCCTGCTGCCTGACTGGAGGGTGTATGGTACGAGTCACAAGAAGACCAAGAAAAGAAGTATAGATTAATATTTTAGGTCATTATCTCATTGCACTAAAGAAAGGTTTGCAATTATTTTCGATATTTCATTTCAAAATAAGTATTGCATTAAAAATATAAAACATTTTCCTAAGCTTACCATAAATAAGTGATATAGAACATTTGTTAATGATGTATCAATGAACAGTAAACCTATTCATGAAACCTCTGACCCATTTTTATTTTGGGGTTTAGTTTTGACATATTGTGACAAATTTAAATTTGGCATATTTGTTAAAGATAATGATGTTAGTTAAAACATTTCTTAAATATATTTCCAGTGGGACAAATATAACCAACGAGAACCCAAAGGTTTGCCCTGCCTGCATGGATATAGATCAGAACTGCAAGGATTCCGTGGGCATCAGCCACAGCGAGGGCTCTTTCCACTGAAGGCGCATTTGCAATTTGCTGAGAGCTAAATATTCTGATCTATATTGGACCAGGCCCACCCAGGCTGCCTGCATTCAGCTTTTCGACGCACTTAATCTATCCCAGTCCCTCCAGCACCATTTCTTTGTCTCTCAGGTGACTTTTTCCTGTTCTGGTTTCCAGAGCCAGGTGACCTAAGTCATCCTGGCACATGAGTCCTTATGTAAAAACGTGAAGGAAGAGGATCACGACTACACCTTGTCAACTCATCTCAGCTTGTAGCACTGCCAAATTGAGGGCTAGAGCTCACTTTTATTTTATTCTAAATGCCAGTGAATGGTGCCACCTCTGAGTGTCCTTTACCCATTAGTCTTTTCCTCACATTCTGTCTGCCAAGTGAGGTTTTTTGTCAGAGACATAACGCAGAAGGCAGCACTGAAAATCACTCAACTACTCAGCTGGACCATTAGTCTCTAGAGCTGACCAAAGAGCCATGATCAGAATTGTATCTTCATCCTTTTGGCCACTGTTGACAGCACTAATGTGATATTTCATACAGTTTATAGGCCATGATTTGCCACTGCTGGACAATGATTATATTCACTATTTTATTATTATAAGCCTGTTATGAATATCTTTAGAAGGTGTTTTTTTCTTCAGTTGAATTTTTTCTATTTGATAAATTCCCTAAAATGAGATTATTAAAACTACTACAAACTATAATTATGATAATTATATAAAAATAAAATTTAGGATAAAATATCGTTAAGAAAAAAAGAGAACACAATTTGCCTGAGAAACTGCAATAACTATGCATGAGGTCAAGACCTGGAAGGAATGTGCCCAAATAAAAATTGTATCAAGATAATGTTAAATTTTGCTGGAACTTTTTAAAAAGACAACTTTAGTATTCTAATTGTAGGGGCACTTGAGTTTCTCATTGAAAAAGTATTTATTCTTATTCTTTAAAGAGCATGTGGAAAAAGAATGGCTTTTCTTCAGAGCATTGTAGCTTTTTAATAAATAATCAAACTATACTTGTATTGTTTGCATTAAATCTCAAAGTACCCTGTTTTTATGGTACTGCTCTTTCTCATAAATATGCACATTTAGGGGGTTGTAATACTGGTTGATCTACTGATTAAACATATTTTAATAATAATTTTTTCATATTTTAGTCTTCACTCATTCATATTTGAATTTAATTTACATCTTCTGTGTAAATTTCAGAGGAAAAAGAAATAAACAGTAAGAAGGAAATAACACTGAAGGTTACATGGATTTGTTTTGTGTGGACAATAAAATATTTCCTCTACTTGTAAAATTATCTTAAAAAATAGCTAATAGCATTAATGCACTCTAGTTGCCTACTATAAATCAAAATAAGAGCGATCTCAATCTTTTCTTATTTTTGCTTCCACGTATCACTATGTATCACTTTATCCTTACTTCAACAATCAGTTAAGCTTTAGCATTAAATACGTTTTTGTTTTATGTCTAAAAACTTCCACATAAGTTAAAGTAGATACCATTTAAAAAAATCAAAGTGTCTAATTCATTTCATTCTGAAATCACAGTACAGTTGACCCTCTGTATCCCCAGGTTCCACATGCATGGATTGAACCAACCATGCATAGAGAATACGTACCTCAGAGATATTACAGGTTCTGTTCCAGAGCACCACCATAAATCGAGTATCACAATAATCTTTTTGCTAGTGGAGGGTCTTGCCTTCAATTTGTAAAAAATGCACATCTGTGTAACACAATAAAGTGCAATCAAATGAGGTATGCCTGTACTCAGGAAAAAAGAAACGTTACGTTGTTGCTGACATGTACTTTGCAATTAGGTCTGCTATGGTTGTGTTTGTATCGAATATCTAAAGACATTTTTTTCCTGTCATTATTCCCTAAACAATACAGTATAACAACTATTTACATAACATTTACATTGTGTTAGATATTATAAGTGATCTAGAGATGATTTAAAGTATAAGGAAGGATGTGCATATCTTATATGCAAATACTATGACATTTTATACAAGGGACTTGAGCAACCGTAGATTTTGGGATACGAGGGGGTCCTGAAGCCAATCCCCTGTGGATACCAAGAGACAGCTCTACCAAATGCTGTAGACTGCTGCTGTGAATGCTGTCTTTTGTTTTTGTTTTTCATGGTTTTTTGCTTTAGAGTTAATTGTATTGTGTGTGTGTGTGTGTGTGTGTGTGTGTGTGTGTGTGTGTGTGTGTGTGCTGTGCTGTGCTGTGCTGTGCTGTGGTGTGCTTCCCACCCTCGTGAGGCTCAGCAGGGAAAATAAAAAGAAAAGGAAATTACAACAAAGACGTCTGCTATCAACTTGTATTTGCCAATCCGGAAGGGGCTTTTACAAATAGGCCACGTCATTAAAAGTTTATATGGTAAATTCAGGAAGGCTCATTCTGAGAGAACAAGAGTGAAGGATTTTATAGAGCATTCTGGATGCACAGATGCATCAGGCAGAACTGGAAGCTTACATAATCCTCTACTCTCTCAGATACTCATCTACCACTCAATAAACATTCGGTTATTACTTACCTTTAAGTAAACGCATCTAATCATTTTTCTTCTCAAGGATCAAAAAAGACAACTTGGTTACAAATAAGGAAGTTATTTATTCCTCATCCCGCTTTCCAGATATGTGAATGCTAAAGAAAGCCAGACCTGAGGGGTGAGAGCGATGTAAACTAAATTAAGAAATTCAGCAGTACTTTTTAGTCTGTTTATTTAAGAATGTCATCTTATTCATATTAAATTTTTTTCAAAATTCACCCCAAAATCTGTGAAATGATCAGCAACAATATACAATAGAGATGAAAATTTTAAAGATTTTTAAGAGCATTTTTAATTTTTTACTGATGCAGGCACCTAAATAGATGTTCTATTTACTTAATAAAACATAAAATACTTTTCCAATAAAAGCTAAAAAAAAAAACTGCCTCCAAAAATGTTGCTAGCTTGATTTTCCAATTATCTCTGGAAAAATTCAAGGTATACAGGTCCCATTGCACATCTGGACTCTGTCGTCTCATAATTCAAGACCACTACAGTATTTCATGTTTCTCAGGATACTCTTGCTCCCTTCGCTTCATCCTCCATCCTTGCTCTTATCACCAGGGCTCTGTCTTTCATACGTTCGGCACAGCTTCAAGCTCAGGGCTTAAAGACCATAGGGATTTACCTGCTTCTCTCTGTTAGCATTCTTGAAATACATTGAAATAAATAACCAATGACTGTAATCACTTGGATTTTTCTACAGTGTAAGTTACTTGTAAGGTTAAATACTTACTTCCACGGTCACATGAGGATTTCTTGACTTTTTTTTTTTTCTGGTTTAGATTTGAGTAACTAACTGCACAATTGAAATCCTTGTTATGACAAGTGATTTTTGAATGAAACCTGGACATTTTGTATTATGTTATGTGATTCTGGTTCTTATTTAAACCTGTTTTAGTTGGCTTTCTCTGGTGGCAGAAAGGAACGGCTGCTTTGTTACTGCCAGATGAGTAGAAGTCCAGGTCCGCACTTGGCCGGCACTGACACTCAAGAAGGGAGCTCCCTCCTTGTAGCTGAGGAGAGAAGGGAGTTCCGGCTGCCCGCATGGTGTCCACTGACACTGAGTGGCGTGGCCTTGTTATCACTGGCAAAAGGCCTGACTCTCCACTCAGAGTCCTCCGACACCTAACGCAAGCCCCCTACATGGCCTTCTTAGCCCAGAGGAAGGTGGGGTGTCCTGTCGCAGCCTGGTGAGTGTGGAAGTCTAGGTTCCCCACTTTGTCAGTGGAGGAAGGAATGAGACCACATTTTTCTGTGTTTAGCAGTTGGGTGGCTATCGTCCAAAAACTTTCTGTCTTATTAGGTTGCCCTTTCTTGGTCCTCTGGTAGAGAAATCAGTTTTTCTGGAGCCTATTTGCACTGGTGCCTTTGGTGTGTCCAAGTCACTGGCTTCTTCTGCTCTATATCTGACATATCCAAAACCAAAAAACTCGAGGAGCTCTTTCCTGTGTCATTCCTGGGTCCAGAGTCCCCATCTGGTCTGCCTTCTTCTCTCCATTTTTTTCTGAGGTGTATTTTATATAATCTCCAGGTATAATTCTAACAAAATATGTACAAGACCTATATGAAGAAAATTATAAAACTCTGATGAAGGAAATAAACGAAGAACTAAATAAATGGAGACATTTCCCACGTTCATGGACAGGCACATGCTATATTATCAAGATGTCTATTCTTTCCAACTTGATCTGTAGATTTAAAGCAATCCTGCCTAAGATGGACTTTCACATATTGGGTCAGAACTGCTTTGAAAGCAAAATATTTGGGCTTGAAGTTAAATGGAGCTTGTGATCATTTCACAATGGTACAGTTTCTTCAGATTTTGTTCTAGGTGAAATGAAATCGGTTAAAGATTGTAATTGAGGACTCCTACTTCTAGGAAATGGAGTAGCTATACTTTTCCTATTCTTCCCACGAAGTACAACTAAAAACCTTGTTTTTGCTACATCCTGCATCAAAAATGCACTACAAATTTTGATGGTTTTGATTTTTATTTCGTTCAAAATATTTTAAAATTTCTCGATATTTCTTCTTTTATGCATGTGTCATTTAGAAGTATGTTTGAGGATTTTCCAGTTATCTTTCTGTTACTGATTTCTAGTTTAATTCCATTGTGGTTTGAGGACAGACATTGTAGGATTTCTATTATTAAAAAAATTTTAAGGTGTGCTTTGAATGTCAGCTATCTTGGTGAATGTCCCATGTGAGCTTGAGAAGAATGTATATTCCGCTATTATCAGATGAAGTAGTTTATGGATGTCAGTTATATCCAGTTGATAGTGTGGCTGAGTTCAACTACTGTCACATCCTGGGACACATTTTGGTCCTGAACCAAAGGAAATTAATCTCAAACCCAAATCATTTTGGTCTTCTCTAAACCTACCCAGGCTGGATAGTCTTGTAAAACCCTGATCCATTTCTTCTCAATAACCTGGTTCCAGAGAACTTCTCATCAAAATGGCGCTATAAAATCATAAAGCAAGACATTTAAATGCTGCAAATATCAGATCCTGGAATAGCCTAGCTCCCAAAGGCCTTGAAACCACAAGTCATCTTCATTTAGAGACTAAAGAAACAAGGAAATAAATATTGGTTTCTCAAGAGAAATAAACTATGTCTGCAGTACTCTCCTCTGAGAGCTGTCTCTTGGACTACAGAGCAAAAGTCACCCTATCTGAGACATAATACTTGAGACAAGAAGTTATGCTGACATCACAGATGCAGGAACATCCTAGCAAAAAATGTACGTGGAAAATTATGTAAGAGCATACAATAAACTGTTAACAGGACACTTCTGCAGAGAGAAAAGGAGCTGGGAGATATGTGAAAAGATATGAGAGGTCTTTGTATTTGGAGAAGAGGGTACCTGTGCCACTGTTGGCTTCTGAAGTCAATAGTATCTGCAGTGGCAAAATGAGTGGCTCGCAATGACCCGTGAAAAACCTTGAATTTTTAAAGGTGCTTATTACTGTGTGTAAGGCACATTGGAGGCTATGAAGTTACAGTAGCCTAGATCCTGCTCTCAAGCAGAAGTGATGAGGCATGAATACAATTACTGTGGCACACAGTAGAAAGTGGTTGAAAAAAGAGATGCAGATGAAGAGTGATGAGAATAGGAAAGACAATTACTTCCTTCTGAGGAGGATCACGGAAGGAGAGCATCATGCAAGAGAGGGCGAAGTATGAAAAGTTTAAACGTATTTGCATGTTTCTTTTAAGATCTAGTTCTAACGTCACCTCTGTAGTAAAAGGGTGCCCTGATTCTCTCAAAGTTCAGTTGCTTGGACCCATGATTTTTATTCCTATATCACACTAGTTTATTTCCCCATTTATAAACCTTCCTCCATTAGACTCTGAGTGAAAGGGCAGAATGCATTTTACGCACACAGAGCCTGGCACTAGCACCAATCCATCCATCACACTCGTTCATTCGATTTTTCCAGTTCCGTGCTAGGTGTTGGGAAGGCATGCAAAGTGGAGTAAGATATAGTATCTGCCACTGAGGATAATAAACAAAAATGAATAATGACAGTGCAGTATCATAACTGCCTTGATAGGAATAATGCACAGGGCTAAGGGAACCAGAAGGACCAGAATCAGAGTATGAGGATAAGAGAGAAAGGCCTCTCCAAAGACACGGTGTTTAAGCTCTTTTTGAAAAACGTGGAAATAGGGTAGGAGAGGGATTTCATGGGGAGGCAAGAGCATCATCCTTTAAGAACTATAAACAGGCACTCAGAAATATTTAATTGACCAGAATTATGATCAGGGGAGAGTTTAGGGGACTTAACTCCCATCTAAGTATTTCCCTTTCACAGTAATAGACATTTCTGAAAATAAACCCAGGATTAAGAATCCATGATTATAGGAGAAAGCTGGTGATGCAATTTATCCTAGAATTAGAAACCACCTGCCCACCAACTTATTTTCTGATCACTTCCCAACCAGGATTTCAGTGTACTGGCTCCCTGAGTAAAAGCAATAAGTTACCAATCATCTCATTATCTCACAGTGAAACTGAACGACTGGCCTCCAGGCCAAGAGAGACCTGTGCGAGCTTCTCTCTTCCTACCAGCTGGAGTGCTTTATTGCTCAGTAAACAGGCAACTCCCTTCCTCTCTTTGTGTGATCATGTCCCTTAATATCCATTGTCATCTAAACAACTTCTGCTTTAATTCCTCTTGCTGCGGAGAAGATATAAGGAGCCAACGCTAGGTCAACATGATCCTATTATAATCATGCTTCTCAAAGGGGCTGGCAGATACAATGCCCACATCAGGCATGGGCTTATTCCAAGTCCTGAAGGCATTTGCTCACGCTAACAGGCAGCCTGGTCAGGAAACACACCGAGCAAAGATGTAATAATGCCTAACTTTTTCTTTTGCGTAAATCTCACCTAATCCTCAGGTACATATTTTGCTTCCCAAAAAACAGGTAAGGAAACTGAGACTTTGGTTAAGCAAATTGCCTGAGCTTGCATGAGAGTTTATATTTGAATCCAGTGTTAGTCTGGCTCCAAAACCCAGTCTTTCTGTTACAAAAAGCTGCCTCTCTATAATCTATAGGTTCCTTAAGGATAGAGAAGGGAACATGCTAGTGGGAAGAAATTCTATTTTTTCAGGTAAGACAAATCAGCTACATGATAATCCAATTCTGCTTGCTTTACTGGATTACAGAGAAAGAAACTGCCTTCTCGGCACAAACAATTCCATTCTGCCACAAGGAACACAAACTGCCCTACAGAGCCATGTTTCATGTATAAAGGCATGAAAACCAGAATGACTCTCATTTAAGAGAAGTCACAAAGCAAGAACTCAATAAATGTTCATCAACTCTTTAAGATCTACTTTACCTGCCTTTCCTTTCTTTGTAAGTCTGACTGATACACTGATACCAACGCTTGTAACTTTCTATCACCTGTATACCAGGAGCTAGATATGGAAGATGAGAAAGGAATCACTACTGGTACGTACTACTGAGACTCAAATTCCAGAACTTCGAACTATGGGAAGGAAATGTGCTGTCACGGGGCAGATATATTGCACTGGAACTTCTGGAAATTGAAGCCAGAGTGTTAATCCCGCCCCCGACCCCATCCCCACTCCAAACTCAGTTGATTATAATGCAACATATTAAGTAACAATCACAGCTAGAGAGGTCCTAATAATCATTCCATCAGGAATTCATCCCAGGAGATCCAAAAGGATTAGGGAGATATAAGATTCAGATGTCTTTTAAAAGTTCATAACTCTCAATGAACTGATGCTACATGTTTTTCAGTCTGCACATTTTTAAAATCTGGATTTAGGAAGTGATACTTCACACTTATTCGATCACCATCTATTATTTTATTAGGATGAGATGTCACCAGTATTTACTAATGATTAAGAGTCTTTAGGTCTTATCTCTGAATAAGATGGGAATTAAAATTTTGGAGCCCAAATTCCATAGATTCTATAGCCAAACCAAACCATTATGGAAGAATTCAGATGGCTGAGAAACTAACTTGTTGATGCAAAAGGAATAAATATATTTCCACGCAATGCATTTATGCACACGTGTATAAATACATTGTACCTCTGAAGAGTTCATGCTTTCCAACAAGGTTATTTGCCACTTTTCATATTCTGAGGGCAGAAGCTTCCCTCTAAATTTCTTCTGCGCTTTGGGCAAACTTTTGTTTTAGTCGCTATCCAACCTAATTTCACACCAGTTATTTTCATCTCAGATCTTGAAAGGTCTGCCATATGAACACGTGAGGCAAGGTAGTGATTATATACTGTGGATCTTAAACTGATTTTCAAAAGGATGCATCACAAGCTCACATTTTCACATCTATAGAACTTTATTAACAAGTAAAACACATCAGCATGTTTTATATATGGGCAAGGACATTCCTATAATACTATATGGCACGATATCATCTAACAGTTGAACTTTATCAAGAATGAGGTTTTAAAAAATAATACACTGATATTTCATATGACTATTTGAAGAATAACATTATTAAAATAACATTTAACAGCAGTTTGAAAATATAAAGCTCATTGTTTACTATTTACCATAAGCTGGAATCATTCAAATACAACAATTTCTATTAAAAAAAGAAGATACTATGCATATTCTACAAACCTAACAAATGGTTGGCTAGGAAAGACTGTGACAATAATTGGCCCCTGCCCTAATACCGCAGTTCCTTCCTCAAAGGGCAGGAGGTTTAGGCAGTCACTTCTCAGTCCAGTACACAGTTACACATATGGTAATCATATAATCTGTCCTCTAAATTTTAACACTTTTGAAAGGAAGAAGCCCTATTTAAGCTGAGAAAATGGGAATAACCAGGACTGTTCTGAGCAAGATCAGGATATCTGTCACTCTAGTTAAATACAGTATCAAATGCAATATCATTACTTTTGTGCTTTGGGGGACAGTACGGACCAGATGAAAAATAAATTAAGGAATCCTAAATTTTTCTCCAATTAAACATTTTGGACTTCACTTTTCCTGTTATAAGAAATGTTAGTGATTATTGTTTTAACAGGTTAAAATTCACGAACAATCTCGAAGGCGTGAGATATTGCATATAAGCTCGAAATAAAAGGCTATGGAGATTAGTATTTTTCCTAATAAACAGATTTTCATTTTTACTGAGTGTAACAGGATTTGACTTTACTTTTAGATTTCTAAAACATATCCTTAACACAGAAAAATATATTTTTAGTTTATTTCATAAATACATAAAAATGAATAATCCTGGCCACAACTAGCTTATTCAAATATAACAGAAGTAACTTATTTTCATTAATTTCCAAGCCCAAGTTCACATTCATTCAAAAATTTAGACACCCCAAGAAGGGTTTTGATTTTCAATCTCTAAGGCAGAGTGCAAAGTGGTTAAGTGTCCCCAAAACATCCCAGCAGCTGTTCTATCCACACTCACAGAAAATGAAGGGAAATATGCAGAATTTGATAAATTTGAAAGGGGATGTTAAGTTTTTAAAAATAATATTCCAATTCCCCTGCTCGGATGAGATTTAAGGCTACCACTGAACTGTACAAATTATAGAGGATTAGGTAACATGCACACTTGAATCTTATAGACCTGGGGGAACAAAAATCAAAACAACAAGTGAAGTTGCGATGTTGGATCAAAAGTGACATATCCATATTTGGAAATCAAGGATGAATACCACAAAAACTAAAATAAACTTTTACTAAATTGAATGTAATGCCTGATCTAATATTTTTAAATTAGCATGCATCATAGCTTAATTTCATTTGAAAATTATTAAAAGAACAAAGTATAGGTCTATAGAAAATTAATGAGATAAAGAGGAGATTCGGCATGAGTTTATATTTCTTATAAGTACATTCTAATTGTAATTAATTTCCAAATCAGGCAACTAAATTAAGTATTGTTTTATTTACCCCATGGTATTGTGTTACTTCAAGGGGTGTAACATTAGGTACTTAAATCAACAATAAAAATTTTCTGCAGGAGAGGAGGCTCAGTGAAGGGAAATAAAAAATAGGAGGCTCAATTAGCAAACATAAAACTGCATGTTTTATTTATTAAAGACAATGAAATAAACAAGAAAATACAGATAAATACAAAAGATGTTGTAAAACATAATAGATTTTATTTTTTCAGAAATGGAAAAATGTCCCTGAATAGTTTTAGATGTATCTTTTAGTAGTAGTCAGTGTCTAATAATAAACAATCAATTTTATGTTCTATTTAGCTGTATTAAATGATTTCTAAGTTTAAAGATGAAATAATTCCCATCATTTTGAATGTTGGCTTTCAAGAGCAAAGATATAACTGAAAAGAAAAACAGATGAGACATAAAATGATTTGCAAAATGTAGTAGCTTGTGAATGTAGATTCCAGTTGTAATAATGATCACATACAGACACTCTCGCAATACACATATACACCCCACATCCCTATATTCCACAGATACATTTCTCAATTCAAGATATGATTTTTACAAGTTAATCCTACAATCATAAAGCAAGAAGCTATTAAAGTACAAGTTTTTATTTGCTAAATTTAACAAACTAAACATCTAAAAGTTATTAAAATGATACTGAAAGATACTTTTATTGGCTTTTTAAAAGACAAATGCAAATGAGGACATCTTAGTCAAAAAATTAGTTTTCAAAAATGTCTTAAATGAAATAAATATAATATCTAATACAATCTCTTCCTGTAAGAATCTCTAAGACGGGCAATGCTAAAAAGCCAAGCTTCTCATTTGATAATCCCTAAAACTGGCATGTCCCTTAAACAATTTTTTTTTCTTATAAAGAACATGTAAAATACCCATATTTTCTTATAATTTGCCCTAAAAGAAACTATCTTTAACATCCAAATTTTCTCTATATATTAAGTTCACTTAATTTAAAATTACTAAAAAGATATCTAGAGACAATTTCTAAGAAAAAAATGTGGAAAGTAACTTATGCATGGTTATTTACAGAAAGAGCTTTGCTAATGATGTAAAATCATATTCAAAACTCTGACAAAGCCTTTCTAAAAATCAGCACTGCAAATTTCAAAAAATCTTTATACCTAACAAAGGATGTTTCATGTATAGAGTTACCAGATGAATCTAACAACCAGAAACTAAAGCATTTGACATGGTTAATTTCATTTTTTATTATATTAAACTTCAGGTCAGAAGTCAATGGCATTTACATGCTGGAAGACTGTTGTTTATCACTTAACTCTTTCAATTATATCACTGATTAACCAAATGTGACTGGACTTCACTGCTACAACTTTATGGTTTCTTTCAAGTGTATGCAAATCTTTTAAATGCGCACATATGCAAATGTGCAAAACAAATGAAATATAAATATTTAAGAGAATGAACAGAAATGGCTATTAGGCATAAACCACCCTGCCATTCAATTTGAGAGCTCTATCTTTTCTTGACTAATGTGTCTTCTGTTATTAGTGGTCTTCTATATCCTATTAAAGTTGTAGGTTTACAGATGATCTGGAATTTCACATTGGCATAAGAAAGGAATGTATGGTTGATGCAAATCTAGGAACAAAGAAAGATTTAGTCTTAAAATGTATTAAGTTGCAGTTATATAAATGATAATACTATAAAACCCCAATTTACAAAGTATACCAAGTATGTAATTTTTTTATAAAGATGACAGAATAGCCTATATCAGAATATATTCCCAAGTTTAAAGCTTCTATAGGAGACCATCTAAAGACATTTACATTATATTTTAGACTCTTGAAAATGCAAACAAGATAATCATACTGACTACCCACAGAAAATCATTTAAATTAGTATAATTACTTTGACTTTTATCATACAGTTAAAACTGACAAACTCTTAATGTCACTGCATGCAAAGACATTTTACTCATTAAAGAGAAAATGGGACATCTTTGCGGGGAGATCTTAATGGAACATTTTAAACTATAATATACTATAATATGATCCAGAAATACAATTGTATTCATTGTACTCTACAGTAGAAATAAACTGTTAGCTTATGTAAAATTCATATAAGTTAAAAATAAAATTTAAGCAACCAAATCACAAACCATATAATTTATGTATAAAAAGAAAACTTAGTATACAACAACCTTGAAAAGCTTTGTACTTGTGGATAAATCCAGAAATTAAGTGTTTTAGCAGACCGTTTGTTTAAGCAGTTCAAATACTTTAAAAGTTCAAATCATTTATAGATATGAATTGTATGGTACTTGCTTTCAAAAACAGGGTAGAAAGTAGAGATGAGGTCTCTTTATGTAAAAATATCACTACCTCCACAATAAATAAATGCTCTCACTATCTACATGGCCTCCAGAAACTCACTGGATACCTAGTAAGACCTTTGCTGATTTCTTTAATTATTATTTACGCAAGCTGTAGCCTTCATTGTTAGTACAAACTGGCACATGTTAAGAAAACAATAACAGAGCTCCTATTTTTTTCACAAAACTTTCTTTCCTTGATCTAGTTTGTTAAGATCAATGCATGGCAAACTGCTTTTCAATCACAGAATTTTTTTGTTCTTTTCACCAGATGTCGAAGTGGATTTCACATTGTTTCATGCAAAATGCCCATCCCTTGTGTGTAAATGCTTTATCATATTTTTTCATGTCTTCAAATTTTTTGCTGGTAGTTACTTCATAAATATACTGTGGTCAAAGTTTCAGTTTACTCATTATACATTTTAAAAATTAAAATTTATGAAATTCAATTTTAAAAATCTATGTGATCTTTAAAAGTTCACTTTATTAAATTTCAATAGGCTGATTGTTAACAATATTAAGTGTGCTAAATCTGAGTAAATAACATGAGTATACATCAAGCATTTAACATGCATCTGGTAAATTTTAATACATAAAGGGAATAAACAGTTAATACATTAATATTTCTTACCTCTATAATAAGAAGAAATATCTTGTTCTATGAGCAGCTGCCATACTTTCAGACATGTTTCTGACTTTTAGATAATTAACAAATCCTCTGAAGAAAAGAAGCAGGCCTAAGAAGGTTAAAATAATAGAGATATTATTTTCTTATACAGAAAGGGGGCATGATATATCTAAAATAGACAATTATAAACAAGATCCTCTTGGATTAAGAAATTTTATCTATAGAATTCCATTCATTCCATAGTACATTTTGCACTATAATGATAACTCCATCATGAGGAAACAGAACTTACTGCCACCTAAAAAGTCTTTCGATTTATTAAGCCTAAGGATATCTGAAGTAGAAATTAAAGTAAAGCAAATCCAGCCATGAAAATCCAGAATTACACAAAAATACATTTAAAAAATGATAGTAAAGTTACCTAATGCACTTAACTGATTCAACTCATAGAAATCCCATTTTACCAAAATTTTCTATTAATATAGCTACTAAGCAAATTAAGGCATATTTACTTATATAAAGTATTCAAGAGAGAAAATGTGTATGTTAATGCTAACAACTGTGGGGTAAAACCAATAAGCCTGACTAGCAATAAATATATCAAGTGTCTGTCATCAGTGAAATCTGTATGTGAAGATATGTGCATTATGTAAAAAATTTTAATTATTAGTTCTTATTTTCAAGTAAAAGCAAAAGACTAATTTACAATAAAAATTAAGATAAAAATCAGGAAAGACTTGAGAAGTAGCCACTCTAGTAATTTCTTAAAGGAACTGAGTTATATCTATCTCAGCATTCTTCTCTGTAAAAACAGTACTTTTAAATAATAACCACTTACATCACAGGTATCTAATAATTAATAAAACAATGCCTGTGAAATGCTTCAAAGCTTCAGATGGAAAATATTAACTAAGTATAAAAAGCAGTACCATTAATAGAATTAAATTTTTGATATACTTAAGCATATAATTCTAAGGGAAACATTTATTAACCCCAGTAAATTTTTAATCAGGTAACTGCAGGGGACAAAAACAGAAGATCCCTATGCAGGTAACTTTTCTTTTACAAGGAAGAAGAGTTTGTCAATTTAAAATGTAAAGTCTCAAACTAAATTTGTACCCCCAACTCCGAGTAATCAAAGTACTAAAAAAAAGAAGCATGTTTATAATAAAGACAGAAGATATATACGATGACTTAAATAAGTATTATAAATTTCAGCTGAATCTGATCCCATCTGCTTCCCAGACCTTAACTACTTCCGTTTGTGACTCCCACTCTGAATTCCACCACGTCTTTCCAGATGCTGTTCAAAGATAATGGGATTGTGATCCAAATGTAAAAGTATTAATGAAAAGTGCAAACTAAAATTATTTGTGAAATCGCCTCTTTTGTCTATGAAGCTATTGTTTCTAAGACACATTTTGTTCTCCTCGGGTATTTTCTAAAATAAACCAATTCATACCTAGAAACCAATCACTCAGTAGCTACTGCTTCTGAGTTCTACAATGTTTTCAACATTCTGCTCATGGATTAAATTTTCACGTTGCCCTAAATGTTCGATTATGGCTCTAATGTAGAAATTGCACTTGTCCTCTGCATTCCTCTCTGTCCCACTCTGTTATCTTCCTAAGATCCTCAATCCCTTAATAATATATAAGCAAATATACTCATTTAATATGCTTAAATACCTAAACAGACTTTATACGTTCTTTCACTTTTAAGTAAGAATCTCAATAAAAAGCACAGAATTCAGGTAGTCAGAATACAAATAACAATATAAAATCTGGCTAACCTCCGTATGTCTTAACTCCCCCCAAAAATCACAACACTAGAATAATTTTACTATTTTTATTAAAGAAAGAATCCAGATCTCTAGTGACCTTAAATGACCACTAAGAATTTGTGTCCCACAAAATCCTACACATCCAATAGCAGGACGAAAATAACAACTCAAGGAGAAGACTGCCACCTACTGAAATGCCATTATTTTCTAGTACAATTAATTTTACTAAAGAAATGTAGGCTTTAAAATTCTATATAGAAATAAAATGTGTCCTTCATGTCAGTAAATAAATTTGAAATGTGCGTTAAAGGTAAATGTAATTTTTAAGATTAACTTAATTATCATACATCTAAAATGAAAAACACAAGGGAACAAAAAATAGAAATCCATAAAATTTATCAATTTGAATAACACGGCATGCTTTATAAGAAGATAACTTTTAAGAAAAGTACAGTGATTATTAGGCATGAAGCCTTTCCTTATGTCTCTCTGGCTGATTAATGATTAATGCAGGGCAAATTTCAAAAGTATAAAGAATGTTTCAGTGATCCAAAAATAAGAAAATGGATAGAACATTCACATTTAACTATCTTCCTGTCAACATTTTCTAAGATCATTAAAAGAAATTACGTACGTATATTTTCCAAGATAAAACTGAAGACAATTATTTTTCAATCATGTTAGTATTTTCAGGTTTTATAGTGTTCAACTGTCATTCAATCTGTATTCTTTAAATTGAATAGCTCTGTATTTTAAATCTAAGAAATCTGTAGTATTATGTAGAATTACGCGAACAGCTGAAATGATATGTGTTTGGATATGAAATTTTACAGAATAATTATTTCCACATAAGTTGTAACACAATTTATAACTTACAATTTTAGGAAATATCAAAAATAAAACTAAATGCAAACTAATCAAAGTGAAATGCACTGAGAATAGGCTTACCAAGTACAAGAAATATCCACCAAAGCCAATATTGTCCATTAAAATATCCAGTAAAATAGTCAGAAAACTATGGAGTAAAAAATAAACATATTAATCATATTTATGTACCTAATTTGAAAATCATAGATTAGCCTCAGTTTCAGAATGATTTACTTTAAGTAATCTCTTAGCACTTAAAAATAGCACAAAAAGAAAAACAAGAAAAAACAATGACATATATATAATTATTTGATTAAAAAAACATGGCAAACAAACATATGCAAAGTATTTTAGAAACAAAAATTAGTTTCAAACTGCTTGTGAGGAAAAAAAGGTAAAAGCTATATATCTGAATCCAACATTTTCTCATTAAAAAGTCCACGTCAGTTCTTTTTTCATAATCTCTCAAAGCCATGACTACCATCCCAAATACACTACAGCAACCCGCTGCTTCAGATATTAACACCAAAAGCCACATTAGTTTAATCTTATCAGATGGGGATGTTCTGCTGACCTCTAAAAAGAAGAGCTTTTGACCTTCTGTACACCCCCTACTGTTAATCACTGCCAAGAATACCAGGCACATAAAGACCCCCAGCTCATTAGAGTCTTTTTATTTTCAAACTAGTTGCTCCAGCATTCAGTTCCTAACAGTGAGCTGAGAACAGCTAAATGAACCTTGAAGTGGCATTTCAACAGTTCCTATTAGTGGCCATGGTAGGCAGTTTCATATTCTCTGTGAAATAAGAATATAAACAGGCATAGATAGAGACAGGGTTTGATAATATTGGACAAAGGTACTTTTCTATGATTAGATTCTAGTCATTATGATTTATTATATTTTTTTATAAAATTATTGGGGTGACACTGATCAACAAAATCCAGTAAATTTTAAGTTACAACCCAAAAGTATGTCATATATATATTGCATTGTGTGTTCACCACCCATAGTTGACCCCTTTTACCCCTCTTTACTTCCCCTCACCCCCACTTTCCTCTGGTAACCATTAATCATTTTTAAAGTTTTTTTTTAAAATATCAACCTAATTTTCTTCAGTTACTTTGGCTATTACTCTTTAGCATCTAATGATGCATCAAATAATTGTTTTCAAAAGTGTTTATTATAATCTATTCTAAAACTACTAAAAATTAGCTTGTTTTATCTACTATTTCCATTGGTCTCCAAACTGAATCTGATTTAACTAAAAATGATTTTGTTCAGTATAGATTTGTCTTCCAAACTGAAATTAATTAAAAGTATCTATTTCCAACTTTATAGGTCATTATTTCCAACTATTCATTGGCAATTTCCATAAAAGCTTAAAATCCTATACTTTTGGTAGTAACAAAAATGCTTAAAAATTATAAGTAATGTCACTATTGAGGAAAGATAGATACTAAAGATTATCTAACTGTTTTTTAAAGCTTTTAAGTATTTTCACAGGAAGTATTTACAATTTGTAAATGAATCATGATCTAAATTCTCAGGCTCAGAGTTTTAGAAATTTCAAAGTTTAAAAAATTCCTAATACCATTAAAGATGCAAATCCCCCATTCACTGACACCTTTAAAATGTACAATGAACGGAGAACTAGAAAATTGGGAAAATATAACTTGTAAAGTAGGATTGCACTACATTATTTTTAATCAAGTGATTAATAATTAGAAATAGAAAGTTTTCAATTAGGTTTTAGAAACTATAAGGACAAGAAATAAAGAACCAAAGCAATACATTTTTAACTTTCTAATTTCAAAATATATTTAATATATAGTCTTAAGTGGCAAGAGGCAACCAGAAAATTAGAACAATGTCATTCATCACCCAAGTTATTTAACTAAAGCTATTCTTTATTTACTCCCAAGTGAAGAATATCATTACCTTCACCTCAAAGTCAAAGAGAAAGACTCACTATGTAAAAAAAATAATGAGCTTTTGGGCTCATTATTAAGTTATCAAAAATGCTGTAAAATACTAAAAATCATATGGCTGAGACCAATTGCTGTTTCTTAAAATAAATAAATAAGTTATGTTGACTGGCCAATCACAGGCAGCAGAAATCAAATTGTAAAAAATAAATTAACCAACAAGAATTTATCCGATTTTATTTTATTAATATAATCCAGTGTTTTATTGTTTACATTCTGTTTACTTTAAAAAAAAACTTGTTTTTAATAAAACACATATACATATTTAAAGAAACAATAAAAACATCAAAAGCCTTACTTACACACACACCAAAAAAACATCAGAATCTTGGGCTAAAGATATTTACACTAAATCTGAAGTTAATGACAACTCAGAAATGAAAAGGAAAGCAGCAGTATGATTTACACATTACTTATTGTCTAATAAAAGGAAACACCAGGCTTTTAGGAGAAAACCTTTCTCTTAGCACTGACTTCCAAGGAAAATTTATTGCTTGGTGCATTATAATAAAAGTCAAAGTACAGAGGCAGTACAGAATTAGGAGAACAGGCACTGAATTGAGACCAAGCTAAATCCAGCCCACATAGAAACTGCAGGACATTAAGCAAGTTATTAGACTCTTTTTATTCTTAGTTTAATCATCAATAAATGGTTGGATTGTCACCAGCATCACTGATACAGATAGGGTTAAAGAATTTAGTGTTTGTAACAAATTATGCCTGGAACATAATAAAGTACTCAGTGAATGGCAGCTATTATTATTTTATACAAACGGTTTTAAAAATTCCTTTTCTTACATCAATTCTCAATAAATACTACTGGTATAATATTAACCTTAACTCAGTAAAGATATTTTAAAGGGAAACTAAATAGTCCTGGTGATCAAACTTGATGCAAGTACATACTTTACAAAACTTTCAGGAACTCTTTAAGTTCTAGTTATAAAGTTCCCCATCTTATCACATTAACTGGAGTTGATTGCTAGATAATATAACCTAGGGTTCGGTTCTAATGCTCATGATGGTAACCCATTTTACATTTTTTAAAAATGAAATTAGAACTCAAATCTGCCAGGGGGCAATTATTACAATGGCTCAAGTTTTAATCATTTCAGAAGAAGCCAATCCATAGGTCTTAACCAAGAATCAACTGATTAATAACCAAAAACCTATGATCTGGTTTTAACAGAGGGAGTCAGATAAGATTACTGAACCCTGCCTGGGAAGTGAATAAATAAGTTTAAAAATAATGAAGAAACACATTAAATTCACAGTTTAAAATATTTTTGGTCTACGGCCATGCCACCCTGAACAAGCCCGATCCTGTCTGATCTCGAAAGCTAAGCAAGGTCGGGCCTGGTTAGTACTTGGATGGGAGACCACTTAGGAAGACCAAGTGCTGTAGGCGTAAAAAAAAATAAAAAATAAGGAATTGTAAGCTGACAAGGTCATTGAGGTCAACCAAGGGTTGCCTCGCCTAAAAAAATACATGTTTTTATAACAGGCACTATTTTAATCAATTTGGTAATGTAAGTACACAAGTGTCTGAAGTACTTAAGAGCAGTTGACATATCAGCTATGTGATTCTACTGACAATCACAGGAGGATGTGACTCATTCAATTAGAAATCAATGTTTAAATAAATATGATTTATAGAAATATATATTTTATTAAATGTATATTAGCACTTAAATATATGGGTAACTTTTAAAAAAAATTATGAAACAGTAAATAAAGCCACTTTTGAACATTCTCCTAGGCCTTATCCTAAAGAAACTAAAAATAAAACTGTAAAAAGAAGTCAAAAGCAGCCTTCAAGAAGCAAAGGTGAAGAACTGGGAAAGGTTATGCTAACAATAGTACTGTCTATGCAACTATTACAGAGAACTATGTTGGACTAGAAGAGTTGTTGAGATACGAGAAAGAAAAGGACTTAATCCTTGTTGTCTCCCTACGCACTATCTTGTACATAAGAGGTACACAGAGGGTGATTTCCAAAAACAGCAGGAAAATGAGAAGGCTTAGAAAGAACATAAGAAGGGAAGACACTGAGTTCTGATAGCCACTTGAAAGACCTATACTTTACTTTTGATCTCTTAATGTTATGAAAAAAAGAGAGAGAATGAGGAGATATTTAAGTCCATGATAATTTTACTAACCAATAGAAATTTTTGTTTTAACTGATTTTAGGCATGCCTGTACCATGTCACAATAGTGGTAGCCACGAGTTACTGAGCATGTATATTTGTGCAGCAACTTGGCAAGATACTTCAATTATATTATTTCCATACCTCACAAAATTCTTGAAAGGCAGCTATTATCAGCCTATTATGAAGAAACTAATGCTCAGAACAATTTAAAAACTTAAAGTTAGAATAGTGATATAAAAAAGATGAGATTCAAACTTAATTTTTTTCTGCTTTCAAAGCTCTTTCCATGTACACACAGTAGTCCTCCCTTATCTGCGAGGGTTATGTTTCCAAGACCCTGAAACCACAAGCAGTACTGAACTCCACATACGTTTTTCCCATACATACATACCTATGATAAAGTTTAATTTGCAAATTAGACATAGTAAGATTAACAACAATAATAAATATAACAATTATAACAATATCCTGTATAACAATTACCATAGACTGTACTAAGAGTTAGGTGAATATGGTCTCTCTCTCTCAAAATATCTGGAATTTTCCACTTAATATTTTTGGACTGTGGCTGACCACAGGTAACTGAAACAGCAGGAAATCAAAACTGTAGATAAGAGGGGACTACTATATTAACAGGCTATCATAAACACAGTTATAAACATTCACACCACAGAGATCACTATAATAGTTAAGTCTAGAAGGTATAAGTCTCAAAATAATTGAATTTATATGCATAAAATGAACAGTTATGAACCACACAGGGAATTTCATATATTTTTAGAGATAAAAGTGACAGAGGTTATTATCAAGACACTCACCCTGACAATAAGGATCCATTTGATCAATGAAAGGCCAAATCCACAGATGGCACCATACCTTCCGGCTATGGTATTGGTGATACAGAAGGATAAGCAAAATCCAAGCCAGTTGAAAATAAATGCCACTAAAAGCAATAGAAACAGTTCTTTTAAAACCCATACTTTGGAAACAAATTAAGAGAGACTTGATATTAACAATACTTCACTGTTCAATGGAAATAGCAGTCCCCTTTCTTTTAATTCTGTACCAATTAAACCTTCTTTACAGACTGTGTTTTACCTTTTGCATGTTATTTACTATACATCAACAGATGGGTAAGCTTGGTTTCTTGTCAGTTGGATCAATAGCAATAAATTCCTTAAAGTTTATCACCAATGGATGAAACATTTTTAAACCAGATAAAAACCAGGTCACAATGTAGCTCCCATGTGATCCCACCCAAGAAGCTCAGCCTAAGCAATAGCCAACTAATCAGCCAATATTAAAGATGAGCCAAATAAATTATAAAATCAGGTTCCAAGAGCAGATATCTTCATTGCCTCTTCTTCCTCCTAACAAAACCTTGTTTTATCCCTTCCCAGACTCTCCGGGGAAGGCTGGACCCTGCACTTAGCCCCAAAAGGTGGGTCCCAAGTCATCTGGGAAAATCACAAGAGGCCAAAACTCCCTGCCAACAATTTTTTTTTTTTAATAGGACTTCCGAAAAACATTTCCTGGTTCTTAAAAACACAGCAAGTAACAGTGGCTCTAAATTGATCTGTTGAAGCTGGGTGATGGATAAATGTAGATTTATTATACTATTGCCCACTTCTATGTAAAAAGAAAAGAAGAAATGGCCCTCGCCCTTTCCACTAGATGTTTGAACATGAGACCTAGAACTGCTGCAGGGATCTTGCTATCAGCCTGAGTATGAAACCACCTCTCCAAGTGCGGGAGAGTGAAGAAAAGCAGAGCCACCACACTGATACTTTCTGTGCCTTTGTACTACACATCCAAGCACTGCCTATCTTGTGAGATAATCTCCTAATTATTTAAAACAGTTGAGTAAGGGTTTTCTATTACTTGTAGATGAAACCATTCTGAAATAGGTCCTTGAGATATAATCAGAGTGCCCTATTTGTGCTCAAGTTGTCAACATTACCAAAATAACGATAGTAATAATATTAATAAAACTTCTAAAGATCAATGGTCCTGTTCAGTGCCCATCCTCCTGCCCTATATATCTCAAACTAACCCTCAGAGAGAACAAAGTAAATTACCTAGAGAAATTCTGACTTTTCAGAATTCTGAAGACAAAGGGGAAGCACATTAGGTTAAGATTAAATGGAGTAGCTATTTCTTTGAAGAAATTTCCCTACTTTAGTTAATTTCTTCCTTCCTAATGCTTTCTAGTCTCAGCTTTCTCAATCATTTATGGGAAGCTGTATTATACAGTGAAATAGTCAGAAGAACAAGTTTTGAAATAAGAGAACTGTATTTGAGTCACAGCGTACTCAGTCACTAGATATGTGACCTTGGATCCTGCTGACTTCTGTGAGCCACTGTCCACAGTTCCCAGATCTGTAAGTACCCACTTCACAAAGTTGATAAGAGGATTAAGTGAGATGATGAATGTAAAGAGCTTAACATAGTACAGAACGTGGCACATGGTGATTCCTGAATAAGTGTTAGTTATCATTATTACCTATACAAAATGATCTCTTCACCTTACAGAGTAGGTCCTATCTTTTCTGGAAAAAAAATTTCAGGAGACACCACTGGAAATAAAGCCTATTTAACTTTCCACTTTTTCTTTTTTTAAGCCTAGATATGGATCAGTATTTTGCTATCCTCTATATGTGTGCTATCCAATGCCACGAGTCACACTGCTTCTTCCTTGTGCCCCAGGAACTCTTCCTCCTCTATAACGGCTATTTAAATTTAAGTCAAATAAAACTAAATAAAATTAAACATTTAGTTCCTCTGTAACTCAATCCACATTTCAAATGCCCAATAGTCACATGTGGCTTGTAGCTACGATATTATCAAACAGCAGAGATATAGAATGCTTCCATCATCATAGAATATTTTATTAGAAATAGCTGCTCTATATCTCATTGGCTAATATTTGTGTTAGCTATGTAGGAAAACACATAACACTTAGCTAATCAAAAAATAATTTTATATCTATTTAAAATAAAGAATTTACAACAATGAATAGCAGTAGAGATTCCCAACTGGTATGGCACATACGAGTTTGTGACAGGCTGAGCTATTTCTCTCCTTGGCCCTCAGGGCAGGCAGGCGAAGTCTGGGTCAGAAGACAGAGTGCCACCAGCCCTGAGCACCTTCTTCCTTTATTCCAGTGTGCTGTCAACATTTTATCATTTTGTAATCATGCTGTTAAAATATAGGAAGCACTGAGGCAGAAAATAAAAAACAAGAAAATATTCCAAAAATATATTCTTACCTTTCAGTATGTGTACATTTAGCTTTGGGAAAAAAATAATTCAAACGCTGTCCAATTAATTTCTTCAAAATCAGACTTACCTATATCTATTATTCGTATCATTGTACCCACACCAGAAATAAGATGCAAAAGAACAAAAAGTGTTTACTGAGCCATCATGTTTTCTTTTTGCTCTCCACCAGTGGTACGGATTCCTATAAACTGTGCTCATATGATATAACTTGTTATGGACTGAACTGTGTTCCTTTAAAATTCATAGATTGAAGCCCTAATCCCCAATGTGCTGTATTTAGAGACAGGGCCTTGCGGGAGGTAATTAAGGTTAAATGAAGTTATAGGGTAGAGCCCTAATCTGACAGGACTGATGTCCACATAAGAGGAACAGACACCAGACAGCTCTCCCTCCACATACATGTATAGGACAGGTCATGTGAGAATATGGCAAGAAGACAGCCATTTGCAAGCCAGGAAAAGAACCTGCACCAGAAACCAAATTTTCTGGCACCTTGATCTTGAACTTCTAGCCTCCGAATCTCTGAGAAAATAAATTTCCATTTGTAAGCCACCCAGTCTGCGGTATTTTGTTATGGCAGATGGAAGAGACAAATACATAATTTAACCATCTTTAATTGGTTTAATCACTAAGATAACAGTGAAGCTGGTGACCACTTGTGCATAGATAGACTCACTTTTTATGTCCTTTGGCCTATAAGATAGAAAGTAAAGCTGAATATATCTTAAAAGTACAGAAAAAAAAGAATCATTCAATTCTGGACCCTCTATGACATGTCAGAGTTGGGGGTGTGGGGAAGAGAATTTAATAAAGGTACTCTAAACTGTAAACATGTAAAATCTATAAAAGAAACAATGTGTAGTAGAGGCAGGAGAATATATAGAGGCCTAGGAAAGAAGAGAAGAACATTTTTCTTTTAGCTCTACTTCGTTCATGCTACATTTCCCTGGAAATCTATGGTAAAATAAGGAAGCTTAAAAGGTACAGGGCACCTAACTCCCCACAAAGCAAGGCCAAAGATAGAACCCAAAAAAGCAACACACTTATATAGCCTATATTCCTTAGGAAATGTAAGATTTGGGGACGCAAACAGCAAGGAAGCAAGGAAACAAACTCAGAAAAATTAGTGAAGTATGCTTAGTGCTGCTCTGATTCTACTTCTCCACATTCACCTTCAGAGTGCTCTTTTTTGGAGGAAAGCAAATCAGGAAGGGTCAAACAGGTTAATGACATTTGAAATAAGGCTGACGACCACATTAAATCACATTACTTATTACAACTAAAAAAGGTTAATTCCCAGTTAAGGATGGAGAAGAATATTACCATCACCTTCACTTAATAAAACTCCATAATTTGTGTATTCATATATTTTCACTCATTTGATCCTCACATTAGCTCTTTAAGAAGGGCAAGGTAAGAATTAATTCCATTTTACAGAAGGACAAACTGAGACTTAGAACAGTTAAGCTCCACATAAAGTCGCAAGGCAAGAAAGTGGTATAGCCAGGAATGGAGCATCACGTCTTTTCCCCCCTTATATAGTTATCTTTTTACCATCTATACCTCCCACTTACCCAGAAAGGTTAGCAAGATAACCTAGAAAGCAATATTGTACACTATAGTTTCTCTATTAAACAGTATAAGGCTATACTTTCAAATTTGCAATAACCACAAGATACTTATTGATTAAAAAGGGGGAAACAGTACTTCATAGTGAAGAGAGCTGGCAGACATCAACTTAACCTGAGAATTAATATCACCAGTAATAAAACATATGTAGATCATACTCTGCCCCCCCTCTGCCACCCCCTGATATGATGCACTAAGGACACATCATTTCTGTAGTATTTCTGGAGAAGGGAGAGGGGAGAGATGAATGAGGAGAGGGGATGGAGGAAGAGGGAGGGGGAAGAAAGGAAAAGAGAGAAATGCATAACCTGAATCTAATCATGAGAAAAAACTAACCAGTACTCTTCAAGAAGAATCAAAGTCATAAGAAACGAAGATTAAGAAACTATTCCGGATTAAAGCAGACTAAGAAAACATGGCAACTAAAATCAACATGCAAGCCTGGATTAGAATACGGACCAGAGAAAAGACATTAGTGGGACAACTGACAAAATTTAAATAAGGTTTGTAAATCAGTTAGTGTATTTTGTTAATATTAATTTACTAATGTTGATTACTGAACCAAAGTTACATAAAATGTTAACACTTGGAAAAAAGCTGGATGAAAGTTACATAGGAACTGTATTATTTCTACAACTTTTTCCTAAGTTTTAAAGTATTTCAAAATAAAAGTTTTAAAATTAAAAACCTTGATACCTGCTTTGATAATAAACAAATGAAAATCACAGATGAATGAATATATACATAATACGAACATTGAGAACTTAATTTTTTGATCACAGAAAAATCTTCATTACATATAAATGTACCAGATTTCCAAGAAAGCAAGTTCTCAGCAAAGAATAATCAATTTCACTATACTTAATTCTGAACTTAAACAGGGGTAAATTTTGGTCCTATTCTTAGGCTTTTTGTTTAAACTATCAGCCATTAAGAAAGACATGAAACTAATAATTTATTAGTTTTAAGACATTTCCACTAAAATTATAATCAGATAAAAATTATTTCTCTTATAAGTAAAACAAATTCAATAAAATTTAATACTTCACAAATATTATGAGTTTCTTAAGGTACAGTTACAATTCTTAGGTGTTCCCTTTCTAGATTCATTTACAACATGTAATGTCTTCTAAAAGCTATGTAAAAACACAGCTTTGCATGCATAGAACAAATCATTAATGTATTTTTTCATTATGTGTCATATGCAGACAACTCCTTTAATAACTGTAACTTACCTACTGTGACTTGTCCACAGTAGGTAAATTTACTGAATAAAGATCATTGATCATTAGGCAAATACAAATTAAAACCACAATGAGATACTACCGTACACCTATTGAAATGTCTACAGTAACTCTCATTCACTATTGGTGAGAATGCATAGCGGTATAGCCAACTTTGGAAGACAGTTTGGTAACTTCTTACAAATCAGAATTCACATTTCAAAACACTCTTTTCTCTTCAAAGGTACAACTAATTTAATTTCTCTTTAATTATGTTATCCTCAAGTCTAAAATGGGTGTAATGCAGATGATTAATTATTACTATAGCACACTGATTAACATATGATACAAAAGGCTTGACCCTGGAAGAAAAAAATTCTAAATAGAGCCCATTACATTCATTTTTAAGTACTAGAGTTCAAGGTCATTTTCAAATACTGTCAATTATTCAATAAGCCAAATATTAATTTCTAGCTTTTAACTGATAAATAACTAAATTCTATTCCACTCTCTTAGAGAGAAAATCCGTTAGGCATATAATAGGCATTTTGTAATGACACTTTTAGGGATTATGAGAAGCTAAAACATTATCAGGGATACATATATTTCTTTCTTTACATTTTCTGAACATGAACATGCAATTATCTTACTCAGTTTAGGTGTAAACTTTCTTTAGAGTTACATGTGGTAAAAAACAGAAATGTGGATGTTGAAAACAGAAAAGGCAAGAATTAAACCAACGAAAGGTTGTAACTGAAATATTCTTACTGATATAATGTAGTTTTATTTGTACAACTTATATAACCTGAAATGCTTAAGTTATAAACCAAGTAAAGAAAATCTATTTCTGAATCTTAGAAATAGACAATAGAATAGAATCTATATACTAGCTACTGGACAGTTTAAGGAGAATGGAAAATACAGCAAGTTGCAATTTGTAGAATGGCCACTAGATGGTAGTGATTACAAATAAATCTATGCTTAGTAAAGCAAATAAGCTCAGGCACTGGCCTACAATCCACCAGAAAACAATATGTAAAGAAATAAAGATGAGAAACAATTTATAATTTTACTCATAATAGTGCAATATTTATAGAATAAGCAAAAAAATATAAATTGCAGAAACATAATTCAGTAAAATTTTAGTAAAAGTCACAAAATTTACATTAAATATATTAAATATAAACACATATTTATATTTACATTAATTAATATATGATCACTGGCCAAAAATAAAGTCAACTAAGCTTCTACATTGTAATGCATTTACAACACTGTTACATCAGTGAAATGTTTTCATATCTAAAAAAATAAAAACTAAAAAGATGATAGTAGGGTTTAGTAACTACAGAAATGAAGAAATAATACTTAAGCTTTGAGTCAAATAATTAGATGGTATAAAAAACATGTTTTTATTCCTAAGAAACAAGAATTTATACTACAAATAATACAATAAATTTAAATTCGTCTCTAATTAAGAAATCAATGTTTACGTGACTTCTTGTAAACAAAATATGCTACAAAGTGTGTTATCAATGTAAAAGGTTACCAGCTGAATCAAAACTAAAAAAAAAGCCAAGGTTCACTAGACTAACAGTAAAAAACAGTATTTATAGCCAAAATGTTTATTCATTTCCTTTTCATCACACTTAATATCGTATTTAATTAGAAATTGTAACTAAAACAAGACTTAAATATTAATAGATTTGAAAAGAAAACTATAACTGCCAGCCCACTATCACCCCCATTTCAGAGTGGTTATCTACTTCTATTCTTCACAAGATGAAATAAAAGGAGGCAAGAAATCATTCCAAAATGGAGGAAAAGATGAGTGAGTTTCCAGACTCAAAAGTAACTCAATTCGGGAAGTATGTATTTTCTATTTTTAAAGTTGAATGTGGCACTTTAAATAAACTATTCCTTGGTTTTATTATCAGAATAAATCATAAATTAAAATGAATTAAATTAGCTTTTTATCAAAGGTATGAAAACTTGATCATTTAACTAGGTTGAAAGCAAAAATTAACCATATCGTAGACTAATAAATTTACTTACATTATTTAATATTAGGTTTCCAAAACTTATTTTAGCAAACAGTTTATTGAATTTCACAATATTAGTTATTGAGTTTACTATGTGCTAGTTAGGAATTGAAATAATAGAGACAATAACAGTCATCCCTCAAGGATCAGAAGTCTACTTTGTAAGTCAAATATCAAGAATTTTGCAACATTTTATAAAATATTGCTTAGGTTTCTGGGCTTCTAACTACTCACCATTTCCCCTAAATAAGACTTACTCTTTCATATTTCTGTGTCTCAAATCACATGTGTTCTAGTTGCCTAAACTATTTCCTTTTTCAACTTCTCTGATTTAAAGACACTCAAATGGCAGTCCTCTGTCCCCAAAGCAGAATTTATATTTTCATTCTACATGTTCCTCAGTGTTGAATGGACATTCATCCTTTCTCATACAAACACATATTTAGCATAAATATGTCTGTATATCTCTATACAATGAGCATCTTAGCATAATGACTATAATACATAAGTATCTGCTAAGTGTTTAATAAATTCTAGGATTTGTATTGTAACATACAATCATACTCAGCTAATAGGGGGAACAATTTACATTTCAAACCTGGTAGATACCTGCTAACGACACTTGCCTTTCTTCACTGTCTATAGTATTTTAAATATACACAAAGCTAATATATGCAACAACAACAAAAAAGTTTGCAGAAAGATGATCACTTACTAAAAAATGCCAGCATGAAAATCCCATCATTGCCCACTCTGAGCTGGTCTGCATCACTGAAGTCATCTCTTGGTGGACACTCTTCCTCCTGATTCTGCAAAACATACAACAGTAGAACAGCTCACTAAAAGAATTATAACTTTATTATCTTAAATGTAAGGATAAGAATTCAAGTCTGCGGCCATGCCGCCCTGAACATGCCTGATCCCCTCTTATCTCAGAAGCTAAGCAGGGTCAGGCCTGGTTAGTACTTGGATGGGAGATCAGCTAGGAAGACCAGGTACTGTAGGCGTAAAAAAAAAAAAAAAAAGAATTCAAATAAAATCTACTATCCTCAATTTGTTGTAGAGACAAAAATAATGAGTACAATGTCTAACATATAATAAGCACTCAAAAATATTAGCAAGTATTAATTTTTCATGGGCATGCCTGAAAAGAGTAACTTTAAAGGTAAACACAAAAATAAAAATTGAATAATATCGAATTAATGAAAATAATATCAAGGAAGACAGATGTGACACTGCTGCATTAAGTGTCAAATGGGAAACAGGAACTTTCATAATCAGTGGTAGAGTATAAATTGGTACAATCTCTGGGGTTCGCAATGTGGCAATATTTATCAAAAATAAAAATGTACTCACCCTTTGACCCAGCAATTCAGCTCTTCAAATATATTGTACAGATAGATATACACATTTTTTCCCACTTAAATTCAGGGTTCCACACTGTGTGTGGAGGCATCAACTGGCCCCCCTTTAAGTTATCCTGTAGTAACTGAGGCTCAGAGAAACTGGTGTGAGAAAGTGCTAATACTCTGGCTACTACTACTGATGTGAAAATAAAGTTTTTGTTTCTAACTCAGCAGTGTCATGTCTTCTGCCAGCATCCACAAAACTAACAAGCTAATCAGGTAGCTCTACTAGTAAAATCTCAGATCATTCACAATTCTTGACAAATTAATGAAATAAGTTATTAGATATATATCTGGTGAAATTCAAAAGGCAATGTAAAAATTTTAAATAGAAAAAAACAAAAGTTCTTAATATTCTCATGTCAGTCTCTAAAATACCTTAAATGAAAATCATTTGTATATCTTTTGTGTACAAAAATATACTAACATATTAATGTATTTGCTTGTAAATGTAGAGAACTTCTCTGAAAGTATATACAAAATCTGTTATCACTGATTGTCTCTAATACCCAATGCATATTGATGAAATATCCATTCTACACAAGACTTAGCTTCCTGGTAGCTGGGATATACAAGAGTACATAAAGATGCTAGCTTTTCTGGAGTCTATATTCCAGTTATGGGAGCCAAATAACAAACAAAGACATAATATGTTATTTATACAATTATTAAAAGGTATAAATGCTCTGGGAAAAAAAAAAGGAAAAGATGGTTTAGGAACGCCTTGAGCTTATGGGTTACAGTATTAAATGTGATAGTCAAGAAGCCTCACTGAGATATAACACTTGAGCAAAGATTTAAAGGAGAATAAGAGAGTTAGCTATTTAGATATCTCAGAGAAGTGTTTCAGGCAAAGGAATAAGCCAGTGCCTTATGAGGACCTAATAAGTAAGGCCCTAAAGTAAAATCATACCTGGCACATTAGGGAAACCACAAGGTTTGACTAGAGTAAATAAGAGACCCAATGAAGGACTTTGGATTTTACTGGGATACTGGGAGGTATAAAGTTTTGACCAAATGAGTGACATGACCTGATTTACATATATATTATCTCCACGTTACATATACATAATCTCAGTTGGGTGTTAATGTTTCAATTTTTAGTGTACACAGAGGACCAGAGAAGCTAAAGGCCCTGCCCAAAATCACATAATTAATTAGGTCAGGGCCGAACTTGAATCCAGGACACTGACACTCTTTCCATCCAGCCATGGTGGTCTCACTTACATATATGTTGTTTTCCTAAAAGAAAAAAACTTTCAAAACCACGTTGCTCATATTTGGGTAAAAAAATCCTTAAACTCTGCGAATGTATCCTAGGCAACCTTCTTATGGTATATGTAATGACTGGCAACAATTAAATACATATTAATAAAATTTTATATAATTCCAAGTTAACTGATGAAATAAACATTGAAGTACAGTATTAGCCCCCAAAACCATTGTCAATATGATGGCAAAAATATAAATATTTCATACTCTTTTGAAACAGCAGTCCAGAGATTTTATCATAGGACATCATTTTTAAAAAGATAGAAGACATATGCACAAAGATGTCTTTTACAAGGTTAACACCAGCACGCAAACACACACACGACCTAATTGTTCACTAGAGAGAATGGCCACTAAATTATAGTATATCGAGTCCATGGAATTTCATTCAATCATTAAAAGAACAAAAAAAATTACATAAAATGTTTAAAAATAAAAGAGTATTTGCAATAATTTCAACTACCTTAAATATTGATTTAAAAATCCTAAAATTGGTAAAAGACACCAAAATATTTTAAAATAAGAGCTGTAATAGATTCTATTCTAGTATTTTCTTCCTCTTAATTTCCCACACTGGTTAATGTAAAGAAAGCATTCATTAACTTAATTAACCATTATTTCTTAAACACCAACATGTGGCAGATAATCATTTGGTGCTGGAAATGTAAACACATGGTCCTTGTCCTAGAGTTGCTCACAATTTATCAAATGGTAATTTTTATGTCAAAAGACAAGTTACTGACATACAATTTAAAACAAGTTACAAAAAAAGAACCCTACCAGGTTATGAGACTGATGAACAAGAACAAGGCATGTTCTAAAAGTTTTATAATGTGAATTATTTGAAATTCAAATATTTTCCCTAGAAATATTAAAAATGAGTAACCTGTAATATACATGCAACCCTAAACATTAGAAATAGAAAACAGTGGAAAATAGCGTTTCCAAGTCTCCTGGCCACCTATGTACTCCCAATGAGAGTGGATTCAAGAAATAAGCTTTTCAGCTCACCCAGCTGATTTATTTACAACTAACTACACAGACATACCTCATTTACTGTACTCCACTTTACTGCACTTCACAGATGTTTCATTTTTTTACAAACTGAAGGCAAGACCCTTCACCAGTACACAGATTACGACTCACTTTATTGCAATACTCACTTTACTGTGGTGATCTGGAACTGAACCTGCAATATCTCCAAGGTATGCCTCTACTCAAATTGCAAATAAGACTGGTTTTTTATCTGAATCAGATATAAAAACACACTCAATCATTCTTTGCAGAAAGAGAGTCATGGAGCACTGGGTTAGAAACCGATGAATTTAAAAGGTTTTTTACAAGGACCTAAGTTTGTCTCTTATGTATAATTCTATTTTGCTTTCCATGAAATTGTCCATAATCCTCTCAAGCTAGAATTAGAAAGGTATCAGAAGCAGGTAAAAACAGAAAACTTCTCCTTCTAGACATGTGCCAGTTCAGGCCGGGTTATCACATAACTTTCTAAAACAACACACTGGAAATGATGACAGGGAAGGGTTGGAATAGTTACACTCCAGAGTTTTCTCTCCAAAAGGTAAAATCATCTTTATCCTTTTCTCAGAGCACAGAGAGCAAGACTTAATGCTTACTACTTTCTCTTCAGAGTTCTATCCTATTGCATGGAAGTTAGGGCAGTAAGGACAAAAGGTCCACGGCACCCTTTAAAGACCTTTGCCATTTCCAAGGTCTCTAGGGAGACATCACCTCAGAAAAAGAGTTACTGTCCCTCTACTTCATTGAGAGTGTGTGCATGTATACATATGTACAAACATGTATGTGCTAAGCAACCTAGAGTTGATTTTGACAGAAGCTCTATACTTCATACATCTATCCTCTTCCTCTTATGATTCTCCCCTCCCAGCGTCAAAAATCTTTATTGACTGAGCTATATTTATGCCACTGTCTTAATAGGGACTTACTTTCTCCCTAAGAATAAATAATTTGGAGTTTACTGTCTTTACTTACGTGCCCAAAGCTATTTATGCTGACATTTAACTATGAATGTTGGAGGATGACAGTGGGAGCAGGTATGGAAAGGGTTGTAAATGCTGATGAAAGAAACCCAACCAGGAAAAACGCTCACTTACCAGAGAATCTACTTGCTGGCTTTGGCCTGATGGTGCAAAGAGGAGAATGCTGTACATAGAAATTCTCTCTCAGCCCCTTACCTAATTCTAACTTTCCCAAGTGATTTCTTTTTCCTGAACAAAATAGGATGAATTCAGGGATCTAAAATAATGTCTCAAAGTCTGAAGCAAGAAAAAAGGCAACAAACCCTAGTCTTGCTTGCAGCCAAACTAAAATGTAAATAATATCTGGCTATATACTGGCATACATGCATTTCATTGATTCTCCATTACTGAGACAGCCATTCCTTTCACCAAAAAAAGAAATTACACATACTTATATCATTGATTCTCTCCATTGCAAAGACAGAAAAATGAGGAAGAAAGGGCAGGTAGAATCCTTGACCATCATTCAACATTCTAGAATAGCATGTGTTAAAAGGACCAAAAAAAAAGCGAACTGACAAACATAATTTGAAGGCTTTTAACTTATTTATCTGTGCTTTTTAATATACCCTGAGTTCATTCATAGTTTCTAGACTATGCTAATATATAAAACGTGAATAGGAAAAGAGATGATTTATGATTATAGTGACAGACCATGGAACGTAAACTATTTAAGGAGAGAAATAAGGACATCAACAGTGTAAAGGTTGATGTACTTGAGGTCTGGGTGAAGGAGGACTATTAGAGTGGGGTTAACTCGGGTGAGTCAGAATGATGGGAGGGGAAGGTCACCACATGAGACGTCTGAAATCAAAAATTTAAGAAATGATCATTGTTTTGGTAAAGATAAGATCTAGGATGACCACAAGCTAAGATGGGATAAAGGGGAAGATCAAAAGAAAGGGAAACAGAAGTGAGGTCAAAGAATGAAGAAGGTGAATTTAACTAGGAGAGTGCCAATTTCACTAAAAAAATGATGACACACAAAAGTATTAAAATACTTTTAAAAAATCTACAGGCACAAACACTCAAATACAGACTACTATTTTTGATATTGCTAAATGTACATATTAATAAAAATAATATTCCTCTCAAAAAAGGAATTTTTCTTACTCTTTGAGAAGTTTCTGCGGCTACAGCTGCCATTGCAGCAGCTTTAGCCTTCTCAGCTTCATCATACGTAGGAAGAGAGGTGGCAACACTGTAGGGAGGTGGCACAGGATAAAACTCACTGTAAACTTCTGTGTCTGAAGAGAAAACATTTAAAAAGGATAACCATTAAAATTAACTATTTGATATAATTTTTATAGCCAAAAACATAATTTAATAATTCACAACAGGCCACTAGAGAAGTATTAGTGCTTTGTATTCCTATGTTATAAGCTATATATATTATTTTAGTCCTATATTTATTATAAAGAAAAAAGACTGATAAATATTATCTAAAGGCTGATATACAAAAGAACAACCTCAAGGATGAAATTTTGAAAAGGAGTGCAAGACAAGAGAAGTAAGCAATAGTGCTATGCTGAAAGAATTTATTTTACTTGCGCATAATCTCAATCAAAAAAGTGAAAATATAGGAATAACAGCTTAAATACTAACCATTTAATATACTAGTCTATGTACATTAATCTTAGCAACTCAGGTTCAGAAAGATTAAGTGATTTGCAAGTATCACACAACCAATTAAGTGGCAGAATCCAGGGATTTCCTGACTCCAAATACTTTGCTCTAATAAAATGAGGTTAATTTTTATATACCTCAGTTTTAGCAACTGCCCTAATCACAAAAGCAAACTCAGTACTTCTCTTTGTCAAAAGATTAATATTTAACTCTTTTTTACTCTTCTCCCTTTCTCCTCCCATTTTTCCCATTAGCTCCTTTTGATTTTCTTTGTACGAATAATTTTTATCTCCCCAATATTTGAAATATGATCAATCTCCAGAATTTTATTGCAATAAGTAAAGACTGCTTATTGGGGGGGGGGGGAACTGTATCATTTATTGCCAACATAAGTAGTATAAGTAAAATGATACTGGCCAGTCAACTGATGAGGCTTAGGCTAGAATCAGTGACATGAAAAAAACAGGTCTATTCTAAAAATAGTGCATACCAAAATGTTTGATATCACTTCTGTGATTTCCTCTCTTATAACTACAGTATTTACATTCTCTATATTGGTTTATAATTTTCTCTACCTTTATCAAAATTTCTTGCATTTCCAACATGAAAACAAACACATTTTACTTTAGCAAAACTTTTCCTATTGTCTTTTATGTATATGTTTTAAAATAAGTTTTTTAAATGCTGTCTATAAAAACTAAAGTTAGGTCATTTTTAATGTAATGAGAGGAAGTGGTAATAACAATGCAATATAGTATGTCATCGTATTATCTACCATAAGGCACAAGAGTTATAAATCTTACAAAAGACTTATTATTAGGATATAAAAGCAGTCGAGTAAATAGATTTCTTTATTTGTGAAGACCAGAGTAGAAGTAACATTTAAGTGAAAATAATGGTTATGAATGTTAAGGCAATAACATTAAAATGACAGATTTTTTAAACTGGAACAATGACATACAGAACCCATGGAGATTAGATCTTTTATATTAACAACAGATATGTAAGTTTTTGAAACGTTTCAACATCTAAGAGAGAAAAAATATTCCCAGTAACAGATGGAAGTTGGGAAGCAGCAGTATACTGTCTTTAATTTTCACTTGTTAATTTTATTTTTTTTCTTCTACCTTTTAAAGCAGTGGTTCTCAACCAGAAGATTTAAAGTCTGGGGAGCTCCAAACCCAGCTCCTCTCCTTGGAAGTTATGTTAACTCAGACAAATCACTTAAACACCATGAAGTTCTACTTCTTCATCCATAAAACTGGCCCAGCAAGGCTATTATTTACTATTAAGGGATGAAACAGATGAGCATTCAAGAGGACTCTGTAAACTGTGAAACATTCTACAAATGTCACCTATTACTAATGTAGCTAAGATCTATGAAACCAGCTATGAAGTTACCTACTGAAGAATATAATCTCCACAGAAAACTGACACTGACCATGTTTAAAATAGAAGAGTGACCAAGAAGGTGAAGAAAAATAATATCAATAGTTTTCATTAAACAGAGACCCAAAATTCTAGAATTACTCAGTTCTTGTGTTCTATCATAGTCATGAATGGCCTATTAGCACAAGTGTAAAACATAAGAAAGTCCAGTAATGATAAAGAATATTGTAATAATAACAGAACATCTAGATATTAGGCTCAACTTGTTTTACAGTTGGAATTTACCTGCCTTTAAAAATGTCGTGCTACGTCATCAAAACTATTCTAGATCATAAAAAATGATAAGTTTCTCAATTCATTTTATGTTGCTTCCATAGTATTAATACCAAAACCATAAAGACAGTACATAAAATTACAGATTCCAGTAATAAAGCTACAAAAATATTAAATAAAATTTTAACAAATCTATATCCGGAAGAGATTAGAATAGAAAGACAAATAGAATCTATTCCAGGACTACTGGGATAGATTAGCATAAAGAAGAAGAAATCTATTAATAACATATTTCATTACATTAAAAACTGAAGGAGAAAAAAATAACAATATAATTTTATGATGTTACCAAAAAGATGACTCCAAGGTTTCTGGCCTGGGAGACATTTATTGAAATGGGAAAGAATGTCAAAGGAGGAGGTTTGATGGTAGAGGAAAAGGCAGTATGCAGTTGGTTGTGGTGGTTTTAAACCTTATTCTATTCTTTGAAAACCATCCCATCAAGAGGTGGAGACTAATTTCTTGATAGTCTTGAATAACCACTAAACTCAGTGACTCACTTCTAACAAGTCAAATGTGGCAGATGTGACACTGTATGACTTATGACGCAATGTTGTTAACAGGTGATGTTAACAAAATTGGCTTTCTCTCAGAATGCTTCCATTTGGCTTTCTCTCAGAATGCTTCTTCTTGGAATCCAGGCTCCATTCAGTGAGGAAGCCCAGGCCACAACAAGAGGCTGCATATGCATGAGGCTGATAGCCTCTGCTGAGGTCCTAGCTGAAGCCTGCGTCAACTGTCAAACATGTGAATAAGAAAGCCTGCAAGGTTCCTCCAGCCCCAGTACCATCGGATAACAATTGTGTGAGATCATAGAAGAAAAGTGCATAAGTAAGCCCAGTTCACCCCCAAAACCATGAGAATTAATAATAATAAATGACTGTTACTTTAATCCAGTAAGCCTGAGGCAGTTTGGTAGAAGCAATAGCAAAAGCAGCCACAATGAAGAGATTACAATTTCACTTTGAGTATCGTCCATCATCCAGGCATGGGCATCAACAGAATTTTCTTTCTTCAAGATTACCGTCAAATAAATCTAGGATAGCAAACTCATTGCACTACTCTGGAAACTTGAATAGTTAGCCGATAATACATTTTAACAAGCACGAATCCAGCTGTTAAATCTTAGAGCCAAACACAAACCTGATATAAACCAATACAAAAACTGTGCATCAAACTGGGTGCTGAACAAGTATATTGATCAAATAACATTATATACAAATAAAAAGTATAAGCATTTACTAATTTAACTAGTGAGAACACCTCCATGGAGAAGATGATTTTCACTAACTACATAAAAAAGTAAGTGAATTTGGTGTAAAAAATATTGAGTCTTTTTACACATCCCATGTGATCTACATAAAATTTGGACAAGTAAAAATGGTAACCAGAGAAAGCTGGCATGCGTATGAGAAAAATAGATGACATTAATTATAGAATAAGAGATAAAGAAGATAAAATATTCTAATGAAAGATTTTTTGCAGTAAAATGTTTCTCAATAACTGATCTTTTAAATGTTTCATAATGAACATATAAAATATTTAGGTTATCCATAATAGTATACAAAATAATATCTGAAATACTATATAATGATTAAATTAGCATTACGGGGGGCAGGGGCGGATATAAATTGTGGCCAGAGAAAGAGAATTAGATACGGGTAGTTCTTCAGAATGACCTGAAAGGATAAGATGAGCAAGCAAGAATCACTGCTTTATTATCATGTGTACGAGATAACAGTATGTATACCTTTTACCTCCATTAATAATACATTCCCACTCACACTCATCATTAATAATCTGTTTTATAACTATGTAAGTAGGTAAACACACATATGTAGATCTACATGTGTATATGTATGTATATGTTTATTTCTTCCAAAAGTTATATGCTAGTATATAGAGAACAGATTCTCATAAGCATAAGAAAGTTTAAAAATCTACTTTTAAATTAATTTTTTAAAAGAACATTGAGACATACAATGTATGAGATAAATATTTTACAAACTATCCTTGGGAAAAACTTTTTTTAAAAAAATGTATAAAATCAAACAAGCTCATAAAGAGAGATGATAACTACATAGAAACATATTGGTAAAAAACAAACAAAAAACCTAAACTATTAAAAACATTATTTACTTCATTGATGTTTCATACTAAAACAATAATACCTGAAGTTGTAGGTACTTCCACAGTAATACTACTATAAGGTGGAGGAGAAGGGTCGGTTTCAAGTCCTGATGCTGAAGGAGCAGTCTGCATGATCTGTGGTATTGGATTTGAAGCTGATGGTTGCTCTATAGCAGATGATTCTGAATTATCCTCTTCATTGTGAAGCTAAGAGAACAAAGGAAAAAAGAAACATTAATGTAATTCTATTATTTAATTAACACCAATTTTTAAAGATTGTTGCAGGCAAAGGATCACTTTTTATCTAAAAAACAAAACAGCATTTAAAAAGATGAACAAAATATTGAAGAGACAATCAGTCATTAAGAAGTTTAGTTCTATTATATTAGTATCTAGAATAACTGGAAATGTAAACTGAATTAATGAAATGACCATGTATAAACATTCCAAAATGTGAAATGCTCTAAGGAGGCTTTCCCGTGTATCAAAAAAAAAAAATAGTCATTAAGCAAAATGAGTCAACGTGTATATAAAATTCTGGAAAAATGTCCTTCACCACGAATGCGTTGAAAGTGCTAGTTAATAAGTTGAGATCTTCAATCATTTAACTCGTTTAATCCTCACAACAAACCAATGAGATAGAAAATGCTATCCCCATTTGACAGATTAAAAGAAAAAACCTGAAATATCAGGACTTTAAGTAACTTGTGAAACATCACAACAGCTAGGAAGAGAAAAGCCAGGAATAAAACACAAGTAGTGTGGCTACAGACTTCTTACTCCATTTACAGCAAACTTTTAAATGATCATTCACTAAGAGCTGATACTAACTACACACAAGCAAACTAATCTAAGGTGAACCAAGAACATCAATACTCTAAAACGTGACTCATTAAAAAGCTACTATAATTGATCCTTAAATATATTTGGAAAAGAGCTCCTATTAAAATATATTTAAGACACTTTTAAAACAACCAGAACCTTGATTTGAAGAGAAACTACAGGCTTTCGACATTCAATTTTCGTTTTGATTTTTTCCTGTTACTTTAAGAAATTCAACGTTAAAAACAATCCCTCAAAGAAATTTTATCTGTACATATACAAACCTGAGTGTTGTGATGTAATGAAACAAACAGACATGCATTTTTGGAGTTTAGAAAGAAGAGCATGCCAATTCTTCCTCCATCTTTTAGGGGCTTTGATAAACTTATCTTCTGTGTGCCTCACCATCTCCACACGTTAAGTTCTCAATGCAGCCAAAATCTTCATAGAATTGTAAATAATATTTGGAAAGAATCTAGTATAACACCTAACAGAGAAGACAGGTAATAAATGCTAATTCCCTCTTCTTCCCCCTTATTTAATATACTTTATTTCATGAACTTTATTATTCGAATAAGTAGTTACTCACTCACCTATAAGGAACAAAAAATTTGAAAAGTAAAAAATGTTAATTTACTTCATTGCTGTTTGCATGTGTCTTGTTAAGTGATCACACTAGCAAAACAATTTTGTGAGTTAATAAATGTATTATAAATTTTAACAAAATTGTCAAAAACATACCTAAAATCATTTTTCAAGTTAATAAGACAAACTTTCCCCATAACACCAAAGTTTGTGTAATAAAATACACTCAGAGGAACTGAATTCTAAAGTCGAATAATCATAAAGTGAACTCTGTATGAGTATTACATTTACTTGCAGCACTTTTCCAAGCAGGTGCTAAATGACCATCCTCCTGACTAGCAGCACCCTAGTCCAAAGCATGTGTCACAAAGCACCTCTCATGTTTCCCATTACAAGGTGCCCAGGAGAATTCCTAGTTTAGTCATCCTTGATCATACTTTTAAGAGCAAAAATGTTAGATGAGCAAAGTAAGGCAAATAAACGTCAAGTACAGATATACGTTTAACAATATTAACAAAACAATTCAGCAACAGTGAAGATAACAAAAAGAGGAAACCACTTTTCCAAACTACTGTTAATGCTGCAAATGTAGATGAACTGTACAGAAGAAAAATATCCTGTATGACAAAACATTTCTCCTCTAGTTCTTCACAAGAAACATTCCTTATGCATCAAATACATAAATATGCTCCCCTTCATTTTTAAAACCTGTCGATTTATTCAAATAACTACAATAAAAATAATAACTACAGATACTTTTACATATGATCTCAGAAGTAAAGCTCTGGAACCTGTAAAACATACCCTAATTTATTTCAACTGCCATACCTAACACCTCCAGTTTTATTTTACAAAACGGTAATATACAGTGAACATTTGCTATCTGCCAACAGTGAAATTCAGTCAATAATCTCTGCCCACTATAGCAAAGACTTTCCAGTTTGCTTTAAATACAATACTGTAATAATTTTGGCGCCTTGATAAATTAACCTACTTTAATTGCCTTTTAACTAAATCCATATGAGGGTTCGAATCAAATTATGTCTTTATCAAATTAGACAATGCCATTCATGGAAAACTTTCATTTAGCACACTGTCCAATGGTTCTATTTTACTTTTTTTAATGGTTACCTAAAAAAAAAAAAAAAAAAAGGAGGGAGAGGGAATGGAGTGGGATCTACATATATATACAGTAATGAACCAGGCTCTGTGTCCTACCCATTTATACATCACCTCAAAAGTCATCCTCCCACCTTGTCCTATTTACGAGCCTCTTCAAAAAAAATGTGGGCAAAAACATATAAAAAATGTCTTTAATATAGTGTCCAGGGTGATGAAAAGTTGCATACAGAACCACAATTTTTTTTAATTTTTTAGGTGAGGTAATCCTTGGTTGACCTCACAGATTGCAAGGACTTTGTCAACTTACAATCCCTTATTTTTTTTATATTTTACGCCTACAGCACCTGGTCTTCCTAGGTGGTCTCCCATCCAAGTACTAACTAGGCCCGACCCTGCTTAACTTCTGAGATCAGACAGGATCGGGCTTGTTCAGGGTATCATGGCCATAGACACAGAACCACAGTTTTTTAGCCTGAAGGGAAAAAAGTTGACAAGAGGGTTTTGTTGTTGTTATTGTTTTATGCCTACTGCACCTGGTCTTCCTAGGTGGTCTCCCATCCAAGTACTAACCAGGCCCGACCCTGCTTAGTTTCTGAGATCAGACATTGGCTTGCTCAAGGTGGCATGGCCATAAACCATGGACCGTGGCTCCATTGGGGTGAAAACCCAGGATCTCCTGAGTGTAAAGCAGACGTGCTAACCACTATACTATGAAACCACGTCCAAGAGGGCTGTCTTAAATATATCTGTAGCCACTCTTTATAGATAGATATATAGTGAATGTTTTCAATGATAAGAAAACTGTAAGCATTATAGTTAACTAGCTGGAAGTCCAGCCTTCCCAAGTATAAACTATTATTTCTTTTACTTTAATAGGCATGACTCCTATACTGTAGTCCTTCACTCTATCTTAAGGTAATAAAATATTAATGTAATAACCAGAAGCTTTGCTTTTGAGAAGGTAGGGAACTTCACTCGATGCTTTCTAAACATACCAAGATGAGAATGTATGCATACGCCATAAAGTGTTGTTCAGCGAGAACTGCCCTATACCAGAGCCTGGTGGATTAGCCAGTACTATCGCCTTTTTTTCATTTTTCTTCTTGTTCCTTTTCTCTTCTTTTTTTGTTTCAATTTAGGCATTGTCGGAACTTCAGGGAGATAACTAAGATTTTTAAAAGTTGTTTTAAAAAAAAGCATCTGAAAAGCTGATATATTTTGTACACTACCATATTCTGACTATATTTAGTACCAGAGGGCAAAACTGGGAAGAAAAGTTAGTAGCTGCAAGGAGATCAATATTAGCTCAATAAAAGAACTTTTAAATTTTTTTAATTAGAATTTTTTAATTATTAGAGCACCAGTTTTTCTCTGGGGCAACAAATATTTTCAGGCAGTTTGGATGATTATCTGGCAAGGCTACTGTATAACTAGGATGACCATACACCTGTTTTTCCCCAGACAGTCCACTTTATGCATATTGTTCCAGGTCCCCACTCAATTTAACATTTCCTCCACCCCTTTCAGTCTCAAAAAAAATTGTATGTCAACCTACATATAGTAGGATTCTTAGTATGATATTAGAATAGATGACAATGGTTCCTTCTAACAACAAGATAACAAAACTCTAGTAAAAGCCTATGGTAGTCTCTATCATTCAATACTGCTCTATTTAAAACATCTGATTTAGAAAAGAAAAGAGATTAGGGTTGCAATAAAATCAACTGGTAGAGTTAAGCTATTCATTTTAGTAACCCAAGAAGAAAGTGAGCGACCTTACCTATGCTCCAAGGGATAAGATAAAGTAATAGCAAGTGCTAAGGAATCGCTGCAGACAGCCCAAGCATTCAAAACCAACAGCTCAGAAGATAGGTTTCCATGAAACACTGATGCTTGGCAAATGGACCTAGACTTTCTATCAAATAAGTGAATCATAGCTGTCTTCCTCATGCACACACACATATACCATTACAGAATTTCTTAATTTTAGGATTTTTTCCCAAATATATTTTCCACTAAAACTTTGCTGCCTCTGGACACTTCCGCTAATGAGAGCTAGCATATAACAAAGAAAAAATATAAACAATTAGGAAAGAATATATATGTAACAAATTAATATTAATTTAAAAAAAAAAAACTGCAAGCTAGCAAATCATGCCTAATTTTCAGATTCTTCTTTTGAAAGTACAAAAGTTTAGTCATGTTGCTACATTTCATAATACAAGCATATTTCTGCTAGTAAAAATCTTTTGTTAGTACAAGAGAATATCATCATTTCATGGTGTTCCACAAAGAGCACCATGAGCTCCAGATGCTCCATCAACTGAACAGGTATGCAAAAAGCTGTTTAAAACCAAGTGTCATCAGATATTTTATCAAGACACAACTAACTTTTCTTTTAAATAAGAGTTTCTGTTTCGTTTTTAAGCTGCTATCGTCTATTCACGATAAGTGAAAGAAAGGTAGAGAATAGATACGGTATAACTGAATCTTTAAAATAATAAGAGATATTATTTGTGTAATAAATATGGCTAATTAAAATTTCTGGAAGGATACACAAGAAACAGCAAAGACCTGCAGGAGGGGGGAAGATATTCCATCATTCTCTACTATTTGAATTTTTCACACTAAACATAAATTCATTTGAAATTTTTAATGAAACCTCTAATTTCTGGTTTTGCATGTCTCAGAAGCAACAACGTTAAGGCAGACACTATATAAGCTTTTTTCATATGAAATATTATGTAATATCATAATAATAGTTCCTATAGGTTAATGCATATGCAATTTCTCTTGAAAAATGACACAATCTAGAATTATAACACAAAAAGTATAAAGAAAGCAAATCGGAAACTGCATCTGTTTTTTTAAGGTAAATAAAGAAAGGGATAATTAATGTGGAAATAAAGTGATTAAAGAATAGAAGACAAAGTTTATACTGCCAAACTAGACTTTTTCTAAGCTTCAGACCAGTATATCTATTCATTAATTCATTTTTTTAATTAAAATCATTGGGGTGACATTGGTTAATAAAATCAAATAAGTTTCAAGTGTACAATTCATTTCTTAAAAGAAAATTAAACATAATCACATACAAAACGGACTCTGGGCTGTGTATGTTCAATTCTTTGTCTCCCCTATTGCACTGCCTAGCTAACTTCAAGCTAAACAACTTGTTCAGATCTCAGGCTTAAAATCAAGTTCTCAGGAAAGCCTTTCTTATCTCCTAAAGGTAGATTTGGATTCTCTGACATAATCTTAAAGTACCCTGTTCTTCAGAGCAGGTATCACAATAGCAATTATTTATGTAATCATCTACAATCTCTTTTCCCAGCTAAAGTAAGAGCTCTACAAAAGCCAAGGTTGTATATGTCTTTTTGAACACTGAAAATAAAAGCTCCAAAGTCTTGGTTAAAATTAAAAGAAAATGCAATATAGGTCACCGTCATAGTAGTATAAAATGTAAAGCCTTGAGAGAAAATAACCTTGTTAACTTAAGTATTTTAAGTCTGTAACAGCCAGTTATTACCTAAGTAAGTGAAAGGAAAGGAGAAAGAGCATTTTCACATTCCAGAGACCTCCAAGGAACAAATACGCCAAACAGATGGATTAAAGATCTTATATAAATTTGTATTTTCAACCTCTGGTTAAATTCCTTTTTATATGCTAAAACTGCAATTAAATATGCCAGAGCCTAAAATTCCATCTTTGAATACAAACTGCTCTCTATATGGCACACTCATGAGTTGCATTCACTGTCCTTTAATTACAAGACAAATACTTGACCTGATTCTTAAATTTTTATAAAATATCAACAGAAAGATACTCTTTTCAAAATTCTATTTAGTTTACTCAGATTTTACCTAAGGAAGACCTGTCCTTTGATATTGTCTTTATCAATAGGACAATATGATTTTAATAAAGATTATTAACAGCTTGTTCGATCTCATAGCCCTCAAAAGAAAAAAAGAAAGAAAAGAAAAAAGACTGACTAGAAAAATATCTGAGTGTGCTGGGTTGGCACCTTTTCAAACTTTCTTTCATTTAAGGTTGTCTGCCTTCAGGGCGCTGCTCCCCCTGCTGGCTTCCACTTACCTTCTCAAGGTCTCCTTATAACCTATCAGTCTAGCTCACATCAACTTAGCATGAGAAGAACATAATGTATGCCTATAAATGTCTATATATTTCATCATAGGAAATTGTTCAGCCTCATCTTTGTGCTTTTATACCAAAATACATGTTACATATAATACATTTTAAGTTTACTTTTTAAATACTGCATTTTTCAAAGTCTGGCCACTAACTTGGGTTTCTCTCTATCTACAATGCAAGCAGCCTTGCCAAATATATTTATTAGTGACCATACTGTGGTCTTAAGAAATTAGGTTATCTGTGGTAGACATGTGATTATTTCCCTAAAATCCTTTTCACCCCTCTTTCACTACAGAGTCACAGTGCAGGGGTTCAGAAGAAGGCACTCCAAGATGTGCCTTGGTGGTATGCAGATTATTCTGAGCTAAAGACAACCAAGGCCGTGCAGACTTAAAAAAAAAAAAAAAAAAAAAAAAAAAAAGCTCCTACCTGCTCCCTATCTAGAAGAATTTAAATTAGGAGCCTGGCCCACAATAAGAATTATCACCAGAAATGACTTTTTAACCTATCTATATGGCAGAGCAAACTAATAATTACTGAGTATGTATTCTCTCTGCAATTACCTTCTAAAGCCCCAAAGTGTAATACCTCACCTCATTCCTAGCTTAGAATGTCTTATACACTTTGTCTCTAAACTTCTCAAGTATGCAGGGTTCCCATACATGTATACATAATTAAATTTGGTTATTTTCTCATATTACTCTAGCTCATGTTTATTTGATTATTAGACCAGCCAAAAGAACCTTGAGACTACAGAGGGCAAACTTTATTCTCCCCAACAAGAGCAATTTGGGTGGGACTGAACCCACTCTACTCCATGACTAGTCCCTGACTATCTAGGTCAATCTGGATAATGCTCTTCTTTGGCACAGCAACTGGTTCCCAACCAGCATGGCCTTCCTCCTGGGCAAGATGCCTGAGTCAAAGGTGAGCAATAAAACACGCTAAGATGATCCACTCCAAGGACTTCCAAAACTGCTGCGATCGTCAGCGGGAGAACTGATGACTAGAAAGGAAACAGATAAAGTTAGGAGAGAAATGAGACCCTCTCCACCTTCCTCAACACAGCTGAGGAAACACCACACACTTTTAGTATTTGTGTAAATCAACACAGATGAATAATTCCAAGACAAACCTGCCTTCCATCAAATTATGCTTTATTAGAAATAATGATACAGAGCAATTTTAGTATTTAAGATTTCCTTAACTGGCTTGGGGACCATAATTTAGTAACCTCACTAGAGAAGATGCTCTTGTGCATTTATAAAAGCCAGAAGAAATTATAAATGATAATGTTTTAATTTATAAACTATTCAAATCCTGAATTTCAAAATAGCCCAATGCTCTGGTTTTCACAAACTAACACACTGGTATCCTACCGAACTTAGGCACTGATGAGCATAATGGTAATGGCAATTTGTAATGAAAGGTTTTATTCCTTTCTCTTTCCTTAATCAAATTACATAAAAATGCTTTGACGGATTCTTCAGAAAGTTTCTGATTTGCATGCACCAAAACAAGTCAGAAAACGTAGTAGCTGCTAAAGTTGAAAAAGCAAAAGTGGCTTAGAAGTATAATTCATAATAAATAACAGAGTTCTCAGACATTAAAGATAGCAAAAATATCAAAATAGATATCATCAGGCTTGAAATATGTCCCCTTTCAGCAATCATAATGTGAACATTCAAGAGGCTTTAAAAGCAAAACTATTCGGGCACAAAAATGGAAAACAAGAGCTAGTAAATTCTAATTACAACCATTTCCTTCCAGAAAACTACCAGTTGCAAGTTTATGCTGTCCTTCATGAGGCCCTGGAGGCTTAGGGACCTTGGCAACCTCTAATTGGATTTAGGGATGTTTCTACTTTCCCAATCAGATAAGCTTCTGAAATTTAGAAAATATGCTTTATTCACAGAGTTAAGGACATAGAGTAAGCTCCACATTAAATGCACAGTCCCCCAACCCACCCAGTTTTTCTTTTACCAAAAGGCAGGAGAGAGCTTAGTCAAGTAATGGGTGCACTGAACATCTCAGGATCATATATTTCCATGATTCCCAGGTGTTTTACACATAGTAGGAACTTGAAATATTTAATCATTCAACTTTTGAGGGCAGTCACCATCACTCAATAAGCAAATATATGTTCCCAGAAGTTTAGCTAATTAAACTGTTTTCCAAAAACCATAGATCACTGAATTACACATTCTAAACAAGAATATAAATGCCAACCCCACGTCATCCAAGTCTTTAGAATAACTACTCTAAAGACGGTCATTCTTATCACAGCTAGACAAGACTGCCAACATTAGTCACAAAAATGACAAGGAGCTATATCCTCTCCCACACAAAAACAGAGTTGACAAGGCGAAGGTCACTAGATTAGAGACAGAGACTCTTTACACAGTGATGAAAGAGGTATCAGTGACAGAGCACAGAACAGTAAAAAGTATCCAGAGGACTTTTATTCATCAAAAAAAAAAGTTTACTATTGAAGAATATAGTACAAAAACTAAAAAGAGGCACAAAAAGGGTGATCTATTGATACAGGTTAGTAAAAATAAAAACTCCAGGAAAAACAAATATTATTGGACAAAGAAAATTAATCGGCAGTACACAGGAGGAACATAAATTAATAGAAAAATAGTTCTAATAATTAAAGAAATAAAAATTGTGTGTTAGAAAGAAATAGAAATAGAACTGTTGCTACTAAGAATAGAAATTCATTTAAACACCCGGAAGAGCAATTTGGCAATTCCTAGTAAGGCCAAACATGGGTAGTACTCAGTAATTCTACTTCTAGATGTCAACTCTAGAAACTTTCACACTTGCACATAAAGAGACATGGACAAGAATGCTCACGACAGTACTGTTTGTAATTCTGAGACACTGAAAACAACCATCTGGCCAGTAGAAAATAAATATTATTCCATGATTCATACAGCACACACACACGAAAATTTTAAATTGATGAATTAGATATGAACCACCATAGATAAATCCTGAAAACATGCTAAGTGAATATAGCAAGCTGAAAAAGTATAAACCAGCAAAATACTATAACAAATACAATTTCACATAATTTAAAACTAAATATCTACTTTATACAGACACACATATGTAATAAAAGCATTCACAGATATATACACCAACTTCAGACAGTGTAATGGGAAGAGAGAGGGGCAAGGCACGAATGTAGACTTTAGTTTATCTTTCTTTAAAAAAATTTTTCAAGATCTAAAACGAATATGGCAAATATTAACATCTATTATCTCCATGATGAATATAACTATCTTTTAAATTGTTTTCTGTACTTTTCTTTATGCCTGAAATGTTTCATAGTTTTAATGTTTATTAAAAAACCAAAGTTTAGCTAGGCAAATTGTCTTCCATGTATAAAGTGTATAGCACCCATGCATCGTTGGAAAAAACTACTCTATGATGAAAACCATGCAATTATAAAATTGATCAAATAAAAAGCAAATAAAGAGAAAAGCAATGGGAAAACATATGGTGCTTAGCACTGTATCTTTTTAAATATAGAACTAATGCTAAATATAGAGCTAAAGACTAAATGCTGGTAAACAGAGAGCAAACATTATATACCCCTGAAAATATAAAATATATGCAACATAAAAATCAGAAACTAGGGAAAGAAGAGGTGAGAAGTAGTATTAGTACCACTCATCTCATATTTCAAACCAGGGACTTAATCTCGAATATTCAAAATTAAAATATGCTTATCAATAACAACCCACTTTAATATTTTAAAATATTTTTAAATAAAAGTAAATTAAAATAAGCAGTTTTTAAAATTACTCCAAATTCTTACTGATTTTTATACTCTTTTCTTAATTTTCATGAAATCCTACAGAACCTAATGGTTCTGTAGTTTAAAAAGAAAACTTCACCTAGAATTCAGCAATTCTTTAAGGTATTCTCCTTGTTAAATTAAATTTAAACAAAATCGTATTTCATATTTTCATTTCTAAAAATAGCATAAATAACATTATCTCATTCTTATATAATCTTATCCCTATCTATGAGCACAAATGGAATGATGTTCTACAAATATTAACATAAATTATTTTTGGCTGGTAAGATTTGGGTGTCTAGATTGATTCTTGCTTTGTGCTTATGCCACCTGTATTTTAAAAAATAAGTATATATCATTTTTTATAAAAATAAAAAAGGTTACAAAAACATTCACACTTTAGCCTAGTAATTCTCGCTTTGACTACACTCCAAGAAAACTAATCAGAAACTTAAGAGTTTCTTTTTTTTCATGATTTCAAGTATTCTTTATTAGATTCCAATTGTGTCACATAAACGTCCTCTAATTTTAATTTTTTTCATCTAAATTGATTCTTGCAATCAGGAAGAACGCACTTATTTTTTTCTTCTTTTAACTTCTTTTCAATCTAGGTGCTTGAATTTGAAGTTTAGATAATAAACATAACTGTTGTAGTCATGGTTATAATCACTTTTTTTTTCCTTTCTTTTTTCAATTACAGTTGACATTCAATATTATATTAGTTTTAGATGTACAGCATAGAAGTTAAACATTTACATAATTTACAAAGTGATCCCCCACCCATTAGTCTAGTACCCACCTGGAACTATAAAACAGAATTTCTTTATAAAGCTGTTCATCATAATGTTGTAATAATAGAAAACTGGAAATAATCTATTCATCCAAAATAAAATAAAAACACTATCAATATAATAGAATATTATAGAGCCATTTAAGATGGTGTTTTGAAAGGATACTTAATAACGTAAGGAAATGTTCATGATACAGTGTTAAAGAAGTTAACAAAATTGTGTATATGTATGTGTATAAAACATATATTATTCCAATTTTAAATAAGAGAAAAATGTTAACAGTTTCAAAACGACAACAGGCAAAATGGATAGCACTACCAGTTGTTATTTTCTTGTTTTTTTTTTAATTTTCTGTATTTTTTCCAAGTTCTCTAGAACAAAAATGAAAGTAAAAAAAATTCTCTTGTTCTTAGTGTAGAACAGAATGTGATATGTTAAAAGACATTTCCATGTATGCTTAAAGGAATAAGCTTCTGTAAGTTAGAAAACTGACATTTGTGAAATTTCTCACAGATTCCACACCCATTCAACAACCTTTTATAACCATTATCATCTTTACAAGAAAAGAAAGTCGGGTACATAAACTCAGATATTATCATGTTTGTTATTTTCCATCAATCGGTTAACAGTACTAACACACAAAGTCACAGCAGCATGTATCTATTTTACTGTGATGATTTTCTAATGAAATCCATTTTTGAGGTCACAATGATTCATAAGGGCTTTTTGTCTCCCACCTAACAAGAGTTTTATTCATGGTGCCCTTTTGCCTTAACTAGTTGTTAATCACAGTATATACTGCCTACATAATCTACAAAGGCATTGTGTTTTCATAGTAATATTATCTCTTAGGACTCCAATTGTAAGGATGGCACACTAACATCGTAAGCAACACGCCACCAATGTTCCAACTGCTTTATCTGACAATCCAACTGATAAAGGACTCGGCAAACTCCACAAACTCCACATGGAAATGCTCATTAAGCACCCAGCATAGCAGCAGTAAGCTACTGTGGCAATAAACGTTGTTAGTTGTCTTCCACTTTATGTGTAAACAGTGGTTCCTCAATCCAAATGAAACTTTAGAAATCAGATAGTTTCACAATATTTAAGTGCTATATAGTAGGAAAGTGCAAAAATAATAGGGACATGTCACAAGGACATAAGAATAGATGGAAGATGTTCCCACTAGTCAAATCTAGGGTGATCTGAACCTCAAAATAAATAATGATAAGGTAAGATTATAACCAATAGAATAAAATAAAAATCCATGAATTCATATTGACATAAATAAATAAACTTAAGGCAAGGGAAAGTTTTTCCTTATAGAATTCTAAATAATAAATGTAGAACAAATGACAATTAGAAAATCACCATTTGACAACGACCATAATTATAACTCTTTTAGGCAATAATAACCTATGAATTCTAAAACCAATGAGTGAAAATATAATTTTTTTAAAGGACATTTGTGGGGTATACTACAAAATAACTGACATGAACCTTTCTAAAACATTAATATCATGAAAGATAGAAAAAAAGATTAAAGAACTGTTCCAGGTTAAAAGAGACTAAGAAGTATAATATCTAATCATGGACTAGAGCCTGATCTAAAAAAAAGGTTTTTCTTTTGCCATAAAAGGCATTAGTAGAAAAACTAGTGAAATATGTTTAGAGATTATAGTATTGTTTCAATGTTATTGATTTTGATAATTGCACTTTAGTTTTAAGAAAATGTCTTTGTTTTTAGAAAATATACACTGAAATATTTATATAAAGGGATAGCATGTCTGCCATTTACTTTCAAATGTTTCAGAAAAAGTATAATGTCCATGTGTGTATATATATATACATATGTACATACATAAAAAGAATATCACAAGCAAATGTGGTAAAATATCAATATTTGAGAAAACTGGATGAATGCTATAAAGGAATTATTTGTACTGTTTTCTCCACACTTTTCTATAACGCTAAAATTATTTTAAAATAAAATGTTATAAGCAAAATGAAAAATATAATGCATAAAAACAGATTAACTTAAAACTACAAACCAGCTTCTAACAATTCCCACTCTATTGCTAGAAGCCTTATATGATCATTAAAAAGCTCTATACCTTCAGTTACTTCACAAAATGATTTTTTAACATTTAAACAAAATCCAGTTTTCCCAGATGGACTACACTCCTCAAAGACCTTTAAACAAGAATATTAATACTCAGCTCAAGATACTCTTATCTGGAACAAGACAACAAGGAAGTTTTGGAATATTGCCAATTCTAGATCAAGAGCCTCTCTTGAAGTTCACATTGTTTATACAGCCTGCCAGACCCTCTCTCATCCTGATCTTATTTATTATTACTATTTGCGAGGTTCCAAATAATTTCCCAGTAAGACTTATTAGCCAGCTCCCTAGCCACAATATCATCCTCTCTACCTTAAATCCTACTATAATACAAGACAGCTAAACCGACTTAATATCTCAGCTATAAAACAGGACAGAAATGATATCCAGAGTTGAGTAGTCCAGTAACTAGAACATTTCTCTTCTTCCCTGACCTGAGTATCATCCAGAACTGTTTCTACATCTTACTTTCTGGTCACGATCTCCTGCCTTTTACCTTTCTCACTCCCTTATTTCCACTAAGTCTATTCCTTGGGCCCTCCCTTTGCTGCCACTTGGTTACTTTCTATTCTATGTAGCCTGGACTATATAGTGAAAATCTTGCATGACACTCACCCTCAGTTTCCTAGTTCCCACATTCTCTGCCACACCTATTCCACTGACACCCAATATGGGACGAGTCTGTCTACTATCTCTTGGTAGAAGAAGGGAAACAAATCCCATAACTTTGTAGGTTGGTACCAGTACAAATTGAGTTTCTAATCCTAGTAGGGCTGTCAGAACTAGTCGTCATCCTGGCAGGTGTTTCAGCTCCACCGCTCTCCTACTCCCCACTTCCAACTATGAAACTCTCGGTCAAAATCTTTGCTTCCTAATTCACAGAGAAAAAAAACAGGTTTTCAAGCAAAAATTATCCCCCCTGAATCTCTAAATTTAGCATTATGGCATTCATCCTAACTTATATTCTTTATTCCTAAATGCCAGAGAACTGTACAGAGATAATCCTGCCTCCCAAAGTACTGTTTTTCCTTTAAATAACATGTCTCCTTTTCTCTACTTCTTTCTCTCTATTCACATATATATTCTATTCACACCATACTTAAAAAAAAAAAAAAAAAACCTGCCCCCAGCTAAAATTAAATATTTTTTCTCGTGATTTTTGAACTATTTTCATCTCTCCCTTCTTTCCTTCAGATCCAAAAAAGATCTATCCTCATTCTGTGCACTTCTAATGCTCATTTCCACCCTAATACATTACCATCTGGCTTTCGCTTAAACAGCTCTTGCTAAGAATGTTGACCTTCTAACTGTTAAACCCAAAAACCTTTTTTCTGTCCTTGTCCTAAAAAAAAATCTTTAATATATTCAACACAGTTGAGTGTATTCTAACTGGTTTTTCTTAGCTTCCAGAGAACTACATTCCATTCTGGTTTTCCTCCTACCTTTGACTATTCATTCTGTTTCATTTTGTAGTGGCCCTGATTTTCTTCTGCCAATTTTAAAGAGTCTTAGCTAAAACTGAATCCAGAGCTATAGATATTACCTCTGGCAGAGGTACTGGACAGAAACTGAAAGGTGTGTAACTGGTTTGATTTAGTTTCATTTGCAAGGGCATAAGGCCACTACGCCCATGTGATATTGTTAAAGTTACTATTAAAAGCATTCATCATTTTAAAAATTAGTACAGTGTACTCTGGTTTGATTTCACATTTTTTACATGATCAGGTAGTTGCTACACAAATAAACTAAAAAAGAAGATAATTCGATGCCAGAAGACCTAAATTTAAGATATAGATCTACCACCTGCTAGCTGCATAACCTTGATCTTTGAGCTTCATCTTCTTTCTGTGATTCGTTAATTTTCATTCAGTCGGTCAGTCAGTTATCAGCTGCTCAACCAATTTTACTAAATAATATGTTCTAGGTACTATTTTGGGCAGAGGAAACAGGCAAAATCCCAATCCATCGATCCCTAGAATGTCTAACTTCTAATGACTAAGAGCTCTGAGGCAAGGCCATAATACAGTGTGACTAGGGCTACAACACAAGAAATAAAGGAAAATAAAAGTTTACATATTCTATCATAAGTAAACTAGAGAGCTAAGACCAGCAAAGAACCAGGCCTGAAACACCAACTGCTTCACAGAAAGTTTTTTCTTCCCTCAGAAAACAGAGAAGCTAGTAAGAGAATCCTCAAGCAAAACTACACAGAGTAATATCAATTATTAAGATGCTGTTATTGATGATTCATCCAGGAAGCACAACAAATGCCAAGATGCAGGCAATAGTTAAAGGGCTCATCCATCAAAATGTTATATGCCAAAGCAAACCCTCAAAAATTGGCTGATAAATCTAAGAACATAATCTGAATAATTTCATAATATCAGAAGCCAACCCACCCCCCTTCTCTCTCTCTCTCTCTAAAGTAGCAATCATGTGCCCCTATACTGATTCACCCTATATATTTATTCCTGTATAAATAATACTTATTCTCGTGTTACAATGATCATTATAATGCCACATTTCTAAAGGTACTAGTCAATACAAAAACAGTTACACCAAAGTTTTCCACAAAACTTTGCATAATTGGCATTTTCTAGAAAAAATTACATGAATTCTATTACTGCATTAATTTGAACTAGAAGTAATGATGCACAAGACAAAAATATATTATAACTTTAAAGAAACCAGAGCAAAAATACTATCCAGAGAGAAACTGAGTAGGTAATTCTCTGTGGTACTCAAATTCCAACTGTCAGCACACATGGTAAAACAAATTTACTAAATAGTTTTGGAGGGGAAAGAAAAAAACCCGGGTATCTAAATGTTTAACTTTACATTTTGCTTTAAAGAGAAATCTTTGTTAGTTTAATAAAACACTGACAGACAGACTTAAAACTATTTCATTATACAATAACTTGCTTTTAACAAGATCAACGAAAAGCACTGTATAATAATATATTATGTACAGATAAATGAAATAACAAAATACTGGTACACATATTTTTGAGCCTACTCAATCACCAACACTGGGCTAAGAACAGAAGCACACTAGTTAAGTTAGTACACAGGAACTAGAATAAACTTTTCAAAATTGAAACCTAGGCTCCAGCACTTACTAACTCTGTGACTGCCTAAGCCTCATTTTTATCTATAAAGTGGGACATGTTTTCTCATGGCTTTTGTAAAGACTACAAAAATTAACACCCGTACATACTTAGAATAATGCCTGACATAGTAAAGGCCCAATAAATGTTAGATTTTTTTTTTAAGTACTCTCTCTCTCTATATATATATCATCTACGTTAGTTCCTAGAATAATCCTTTGAGGTGAGTATGATGGAACAATTTTAAAGTAAACTGACATACCTTGTTAGAGGCAAAGAAAGATTCAAACTCAGTTTTCGATGACTCTAAATTCAAGGTTTTATTTCAGGATGCCTCCAATAAAAATTTACAGGTAGTAATCTACCCCGCCTCTATGAGTGCTTTTGTTGATTCAAATACACACATCTTTAAATCTACTCTTCTACTTCTCTTTGATGCTACTATTCTAATCCAGGCCACCATTATTCCTTACCTAAAACTACTGCTATAACTTCTTAACTAAACTGTAGACACTGACATTTGGGAAGCCATGAATGAAAAGGTTAGCTCACTAAGAAATGACCCAACACTGAAAACCACCAATCAACATGTCAAAACACAAAAGCACAACATAGACTATAAACAGGCAGAGAAGGAACACCGAATTTAAAGAAAACCTCCAACGTGAAAGAAAAACAAAACAAAAATATTAGGAAGAAAGTTAATATAGGAAGTAAAAAACAAAAATCTCAAAAATCTAGTTAGCTCAAGTTCCAGAATGACAGTGTAGGGCCCCTACAGTCCACTCTTCCCACTGACAGTAACTATAAACTTGCAACAAATTTTTTTAAAAATTAAAAAAAAAAAAAAAAAAAAACCCAATTACCTGAGCATTCTGAACTAAAGAAAATAGAGAAGGGCAGTTAAGACCTGGAGAAGCAACCTACACAAGTGAAAGTGCCTCCCCCTGCTTTTTTTTTTTTTTTTTTTTTTTGCAGCTTTGCTCTGAGGCAGAACCATAGCTATGAAGAAGCACCACGGCCTAGGCTACTAAAACTCTAATAGAAACCTTGCAATTTCTAGCCAGAAGCAGCAAGGAATGGAGTCCAGGCAGGCCAGAAAGTGAGGGGAAATCATTAACCCTCAAACCAGGCATGTGTAGGACTGACCCAAACAGATTAGTAAGGGCCTAAGAAATTAAGCATAGATTTGAACCACTAAACAGAGTGTGAGATACTGCTTACAATCTAAAGTTGAGTTGACTGCCTCTAAAACAAAATATTTATATTCTCCAAAGGACCATAGCAAAACTCATAATATCCAGGATAAAATCTGAAATTACTAGAAATACAAAATACTAGGAAATATAAATCAGACTCCAGGGAAAAAGCAATCATGAGATGTCAATTCCATGACTCAGATTATAGTCACCAAAGACTTTAAAGTAGCTATTATAACTGTTCCATTAAGTAAAGCAAAATTACCTTGAAATCAATGAAATGACAGGGACTCTCAGCAGAGAAAGAAAAAACTACAAGAAGAACCAAACAGAAATTTTGGAATGAAAAAAAAAATTATGTGAAATAAAAAATCCACATGGGATCCACAGTCTAATAAAAATAACAAATGAAAGAGACAGTGAATTTAAAATTGATACAATGATTGATAGAATTTACTCATTCTAAAAAAAAAGGGATTGAAGAAATAAATAAGCAAATACACAAAGAGCCACAGAGACTTTTAACATTTATAAGGTCTAAAAAAACATGTAATTTGAGGCTCAAAGGAAACAAAAAAGAGAATGAAGCAGGAAAAACTTCTGAAGAAATAATTTCTATAATTCTTCAAAGGAGTGAAGGAAGTAAATTTATTAATTCAATCTCAGTGAGGCTAAAATAAATTCAAAGAAAACCTAGGTACGTCATAATAAAACTTCTAAAAATCAAAGATAAAGAAAAGTTATTAAAAGTATCCTGAGGAAAAAAAATATATTATATACAAAGAAACAATGATTCAAATAATTACAAGTTTCTCAGCAGAAACCATGGTTATCAGAAGAAAATGGAACATCTTAAAGGGCTGAGAGGAAAAAACTTAGGCAAGAATTTTACACTGAAAATATATATATACATACTTCAGGAATGGTGGCAAAACAAAGACATTTCAAATAAAAGAAAGATAAGAGAATTTATTAGCAGCTGATCTGTACTTTAAGAAATGAGAAAGGAAGTTCTTAGGCTGAAAATAATAGATAATAGAGAAATTCGTTTTTTTGAGATGCAGAGAGAGCATAGGAAGTGATAAATGTCTAAGTATATATAAAAGATTTTTTCCTCTTAAGTTTTTAAAAATATGTGTTACTATTTAAAACAAAAACTATAACATTGTTAGAGTTTTCAATGAAGGTATAGGTAATATATATGATAACTATAACATCAAGGTTGGTGGGGGTAGAGAGTTCACAGACCTATAAAGTTACAAAGTCTGACATTTTACGTTAAGTGATATGACATTAACTTTTTACTGTCATCATACAGCAAGCAAAAAAATAATAATGTAAAGAAGAATAGCTAAAAAGGCAACAGAAATATTGAAAGGGACACTGAAATATTTTTTAAATCAAATGATCCAAATGCAGCAAAAAAGGGTAAAAGGAGGAACAACAACAAGCAAAAAAAAATAGAAAGATAATGGTAGAAGTACACCAACCATATCAATAACTGCATTAAACATAAACACTCCAAGTAAAAGGCAGAGCTGTCAGAGTGAATATAAAAGCAAGATCCACTTACGACTACCAAAAAAAGACACAGTTAAAAAGATTCAAACCAGATGAAAGTAAACAGAAAAAGATATGCCGTGCAAAAAATAAAGAATGGCTGTATTAATAAATAAAAGACTTGAAGACAAAAGAGTACAACCAGAGATAAAGAGATGACATTTCATAATAATAGAGCCTCAAAATATAGGAAGCAAGAAAATGAGATAATTAAAAAGAGATAACTCCACAATCATAGATTTTAAAACCCCTTACTCAGCAACTAATAGACTAACACGAATACAAAAATCAGTAAAGACACAGATCAGAACAATAGGATAAACCAACTTGATCTGACATTTATAGAACACTATATACAATAATAGAAGAGTATACATCTTAAATGCACAGACTACATCACCAAAATAAATATACTGGGCCATAAAACAAGTCTCAATAATAAAATTAAAAGAAATAAGATTAAAGTGAGTGTATTCTCTTACTACAAAAAAAATTTTTGAAAATTTTAAAAATTATCTAAGAAAATCCCAAATAAATGGAAAATTAACACATTTCTATTTATACATTGTTCAAAGAAATCACAAGAGAAATTAGGAAACATCTTTACTGAGTAACAAAAATATTACATCAAAATTTTCAGGATATAGCAAAAAATGAGAAGAAAGCTTATATTAAGGGGGAAAAAAAAAAAATCAATGACCAAAAATTCTACCATTAAAAGCTAGAAAAAAGTAAAGTAAATCACAAAAAAGGAAAGAAATAATAAGGAAATATGTAAATGAGGTCAAAGCAGAAATCAATAAAATAGAACACAGACATTTAACAAAGCCAAAGGCTGGTTGGTTCTCTGAAAAGATCAACAAAATTGACAAAAATCGCAGACTATTCAAGAAGAAAAAAAGAGAGAAAGCAAATCCCTAATATTAAGAATGAAAAAGGGGTTATCACCAGAAACCTACAGACAGTAAAATGATTTTTTTAATTATGAACTCAATGACAACAAATTAAACATATATATATATATATATATATATATATATTTTTTTTTTTTACCTCGAGGCATTTTTTTCTTGAAAATCTACTGGGAAATATGTTCAACTAAAATAAGGGAGTAAATCAAAAGAGGCTCCGCTTAGCAAAGTTATGAAGGAAAAAGTCTCAGTATCACAACTGTGCATCGGGCCTACATAACAGTACAGACAGAAACAGGAAGATGGAGGGTTCTAGGAAGAATGTCTTCAAAGAAGTAAATAAAGAAACTAATTATCTGAAGCATTTGACTACACAAAAAGAAAATATAGCTGAAGAGCAAATTTCGAAAAAAACACCAGAGGATATGCAAAGAATTAACAATAGAGTCACAGAAAAATAAAGATTTAAAAATTAGAAAACTCCATGAAAAATTTAAAGTTACAGAAAATACACTATCTGACACAGTAAACAATATTTATAGTCATAAAATGTAAATACTAATTTCTGATTTAACTAAAAATTAGTTTTCCATACCTTTAATCCTCACAATAATTCTATGAGATAGATACCTGTATGATCCTTATTTATAAATGAGGAAGCTTTAGCAAAGAGAGGTTAAGCAATTGGCCCAAGGTTATATTGCTTGTAAGTGAGGAGCCAAGATTTGAACTCACGATGTGAGACTATGAAATCATCATTTCGGAAGGGAAAGCAGGCCATGTAAGAAAAGTAAAACTAATAAATCAACAAGTAACTGAATACTGTGTTAAAAATATAGAGTCAAACAAAGGAGTTAGAGTTAAAGGTTAATTTCTTTTAAGGAGAAAGGCTTGGAGGAAAACAGGGATGGAAAAGGAGACTGCTATTTCTCATTTGTCTTTTGGTACTCTTTTTAACTTTTGAAACTGTATACTTGCATTATTTTGATTTAAAAAATATATGCTGGTCAAAGAAAACCTGTCACAAGCTGAATTCAGCACAATGAACTAAGTTGTGGACCTTCTTTCATTTATTAGCTAGGTAATTAACTAGCTATTCCTATACCTAAGCTTTCCATGTCTTGCATCACAATGAATAAAAGAAAGTTAACTATAATGAAAGTTCTTTTTCCCAGGATCTTTGATACATTTTAACTCAGCTGATACATTTAGAGCAATAAAAAAAAATTTGTCCTCCAAGCTTTGCTGGGTAACTTTGAGCAGATTCTCTCTCAGACAATCTGCAACAAAATGAGAAGGTTGAAGAAAATGATCACTAACTACTTTCACAATATGCAAACAGTTTATTTTCCTTCTTTCCATAAGTAGACCAAATAACCTAACCCAACTATTTTGCAAGTGCAAGCCATCAATCAGATGAGAAATTATAAAAATACCAGAATTCATCTAAACAGATTCCCTGGCACTATTCTGTAAGCAAAGTACATACCCTAATTATGGAAATCAAAAATATCAACATTGTATAGGCTAGGCAATACATTGTTACTTTTACATGACAGAACTCTATAAAACTGTTCACCTTATAAATATATACCAGTAACCTCATGCATACTCTTGAAATCAGTTCAGAAAGACATTCACTTAATTTCTTCAATAAGTACTATTTACTGCATACCTGTAATGGGCCCACAAAACTATGTTATATACTATTATAAATAAAACATATCTATGCCCTACTTCCCATTGAGTTTACAAAATAACATACCATGGAATAAGGACTATGATAGGAATAAGTGCACAGTGTTAAAAGAACACACAGAACTTGTAAGTAAAGGGTGGGAAATGGGAGGTGGGGAGGTAGAGGGGTGAGGAAAGGTTTTCTGGAGCAAAGAACATCTAAATAGATTTAAATAAAGAACAGGAATTAGTCCTGGAGGAAGGAGGAAGAAAAGAGAAAAGGAGAATAATATCTTCAAAAGTCAGAAAGCAAGAGAGACCACAGACGGTTTGGAGTGATGGCTGGAGAGGGGCAGAACAAGATAACAAGGTCTCAAGTGTTATTTCAAGACTCTTCCCCTTTGGGGAAAAATCTCACAAAACATCATGCTGATATGGGTGAAAGCTTTACTCAAGTGAGAACAAATGTTTTATAAAAACTGTCACTATTGGATTTCTTCAGTCTGACATTCAACAGGCTACAAGTCCTAAGAGCCTCAAAATTAGTGAAGAGGTAAAACCATCCAGTTTATTTCCTTATTCTCAAAGCCTCTGCCAAACAGCATGATTGCTTTACATAATGTAATAGGTAATTCTGGAGAAATATCATAGACAAACTAAACCACAGCACATTCCTAAACTTAAAATGTTAAATTGTTCATGCTCAAACAAATCTTAAAAGCAAGCAAGTCAAAACCCTGAAATTATCTGACAGTACATCTTAGATGACTGCAGCATTTCCCAACTTGCATTTGGCATGTCTTTAACAAGAATTTTACCTACACCTTAATTCCAGCTAAGTGATCAAACTTTTGAAGAAACCATAACAACATGGCATGAAAACACAGACGCAGGCTGATTTACAATCATGTGATAGGTAGGCTAGCCTTAATTACAATGATCTTGTCAGTAAATTTACATTTATTAAATGTCAGAAGAATGCATTCCATATTTAATCTAAGGCCTACATACATAGAATATGCATAAAATTCTAAAATAACACTACTAATACAGAGACAGAATGCAGATCTAATATTAAAGAAAAATAACCATAAAATAGTCACTAAGTAATCAGTATAAAACAGATGAGGAAAATCAAAGCAGTACCCACAACTCCAGTTAAAGAAAGTACTAAATAAGCAGGGCCACTGCATATGACTTCATAGCTTATTTACTGAACTGTAGGGGGTGCCAATCATATGTATGGGGGAGGGGGGAGAGAAGGGGAAAGAGCAGGAAGGGAGGAAGAGAACGGGGAGGGAGGGAGAAAGAGAAAGACACTAAGCAATATATACATGTTAAGCTGTAAGGTAATAAAAATAATAAACCTTAGAGAGCCAAAGTCTCAGTAGCAATGAATATAAAAATAGAAATTAGAATAAGATAACATACGCAAAGTTTTGAGTCTACAAAATTGGTCTTGAACGTTTTTATCAAATATTATCAAAGCGCCTACCATATGCCAGGTACTGAAAGAGACAGCAGACAAAAAAAATCCCTATCCTCATGAAGCTTACACTTAGGGAAAAGGTGGGGGAGGTAGGAATTAAATAAGAAAAATATTTAGAATTTCAGTTGGTGACAAGTATTATGGGGGAAAAAAATAAAATAGGGGGAAAAATTAAAATAGGGAATGGTATTGTGATGGGGGTGTAATGATTTAAATAAGGTGATCAAGAATGGCTCAGTGTGGTGAGCAATCCAACAAAATGAAGTTTCTATCAGGCATGAGAAACTTGTCTACCCCATTCTCACAGAAAATTTTATACTCTATTCCACTATTCATTCATCTCCACCTCAATTCTAGTGACAAACTAGGTGTCTGCTAATTACCAGGTACAAGTAAGTGATGCGAAAAAACTTTATCATATTCCTAAGGGTTTATTTCAAGACTAGGTGAAATAAAAAATTAATGTGCCAGAAGTATCCTACAACAGGCCCAAGCTTCAGGCCTGTATGAGGCACATTCCTATCACTCACCTCAGGGGTGGGTAAATTATAGCCAGCAGGCCAAAGCCAGCTCACTGTCTGTATCTATAAATAAAGTTTTATGGGAACACGGCTACATTAATTTGTTTACATATTTAGTATGAATACTTTTTCACTACAACAGCAGATGTGAGTAGTTGTGACAGACCACATGGCTTGGAAAGCCTAAAATATTTACTGTCTGACCATTTACAGATCATTACCACCACCACCACTACCACCCCCACAATGAGACTACTTTCAGGGGCATCTTTATGAGCACATAACAGGTATAGCCACATGGAAACCTGCTTCAGGAGGGCCCCATACTTTTTTAAAGCTCCGTGGTCACCATCTTGAAATGCTTAATAATTTTATTTTTGAATCTGAGTTTTAAACGAGAACTCCAATAAAACAAAAAAGCATGTGCCAGCTTACAATCTCAGCTCACAAGCAGTTTGTCTACCCAGGAAGGATTCTCAGTCAGCTGAAACCCCTGGATCGCCTTAATCTCTTCATCCTGTAACCATGAGTATGGCAAGGCAGTGGCCATCCACATCCCAGTGTGGCATCACCATGACACATTTGTATGTAAACCAGCAGGGTCTCTTGCCTATCACCAATTCAGGTATTAAGCAAGTCCTAATGTGGAGACTACAATCTTTGGGGGGTTGTCTGTCTGCTGTGAGTTGAGAGAGGATCCTGCATTTTCATTTAGTATTGAGACTTACAAATTATGTACCTGGACTTGACTGCTTTCTTGAAACAAAAATTAAAAACTAAAGAAAGCTATAAATGAGTTCCATTCTATAAAATTCAGCATAAAATTTATTTGTTTTGTCTCATTCCACCCTGAGCCATTCTCCTTTACCTTGTTCTAGCCACACAGTTTTATTCGCATTTCTTAAACCAACGTACTCATTTCCACTACAGGTCATTATCACACCTGATATATTCATCAACTATAACATTTCAATCAAGTCTCAGTCTGAGTGTCAGAGAATGAATGGAATTCCCAGATTATCCTGATTCCAGTCAACTGAGGCGGTCAAACTGACTGATGTGGCATATCATCTCCAAAGATGGCCACCATCAATTCCTTGCCTCCATGTATGCACATGCCTCTCCCTCACTGAGAGATGAAGTTTATTTCCTTTCCCTTTAAATCTGAGGTGGACTTATGTCTACTTTAACCAACAGAATGCAGTAGAAATGACATTCTGGACGTCGAAGCCTGTATCTTAAGAGGAACAGCAGCTTCCTTCTACAATATGAGAAACCAAGGTCACATTGATAGGACACGTGAAGAGGGCACAGAGAGAAGTAAAATGATCCAGTCAACAGTCTCAGCTGAGCTCCCAGTCAATAGTCAGCATCAACTGCTAGCCAAGTGAGTGAGCCATTTTGGGTGTTCCAACCCAATGAGTCCCCAAAATAGCTACAGTCCCAGCTAACATCACATGGAGCAGAACTGCTCTGCTGATCAGAGCCAACAGGAGGGACTCTTGAAACATAATAAAACGTTTGTGTTTGGAGCAGTTTGTTACAAAGCAATGTAAAACTGAAACACCAAGATTTGAATATCAGATCCATCACAGCTGAGCCTATTATTTAACCTCTTGATGTCTCATTTTTCTCATTTGCAAAATGAGGATCACAGCATTATCTATTTCACAGAAGTGTCCTAAGGATTAAATGTGCTCATGTGTAAAGTGCTTAGCAGAGTTCTCAGCTTATTCCCGACATAATGCAAAGTCATTATCGCTCTACTGCTACAAACAATGTATGATAGGATGTATTATTAATAATGATAGCATGTATTATTAATTCCATCAACCAGCTTCATCTTCTTTAAACCACCTATTACTACCTAAAATTATGCTTATTTATCTGCCTCCTCTTCACAAAAGTATGAGCCATGAGACAAGAATTAACTGTCTTGTTCACCAGCACCTAAAACAGAATTTGACAGATTAAAGATACTTTCATAAATTATTATATATTGAATAAATGAAGAAATGAATCCTAGGTCTTGATATCTAAAAAGTGCTCCCACACATTATTTTAAGCATAAATCTGACAAGAGGCACTCAAAACATAAAATAAACACATAAACTCTATAATGCAGTACTGTCATGACATAATGCCAATGCATTTACTTGTTACTGCACAAATATTACACCATTACTAGATTATGTACTGCTCAAATATGCCTAAACTATGAGTAGCATTTGATTTAGCATTATTCAGGTGTGCTAAAGTAGTTTACTCATTTACATAATTTTTTTTAAAAAAATGAGCTGCACCCAAATCAAATCAATGACACGCTTATAGTAAATATCAGCAGATGCACAGAAATAGCCAGAGAAACTTTTAATCTGCTGTCCATTCAAAAACAAATTACCTTGGCAACACAAATTAACATACTAATCTTCAAACTGTGGAAATTTGGTATAAAATATACCTGAATGTGAATTTCCTCAATTACAATTTTTTAAAACCTATTTTAAAGATGAAATAAAGATCAGACATTCACAGAACCCTCAAACATCTCTGAGGAAAAGCACCAGTTTAGAAGGTATAAAGACACACAAAAACATAATTCGGTATGACAAGTTCTCCAATACTGTGATTCTCACCTTTTCCTCTGCCCAGATGATGACAGATACAAGAAACTCGCCCTGCCTCCCTCTTCCAATTATAGTTTTGTAGGAGTTTTTACCTTTAAGAACAGAATTTTATGAGGTAAACAAACCAGAAGGGTGTGTGGTACAGAACTTCAGATGAGAAATAAACATATGTGAAGAGAGAATACATTATGGTTGAAGACCTAATAATAAGTAGGTTCTGCTAGACTCCAGAAGTTAGTGCATAAAAATTAAGAGGTGGGATTGTTAAAATATAAGGAAAAACCAATACAAGGAACTTGTACATATAGAAGAGAAATTCATACTTCAAAAATCCAATAAGCCCACCCAAATAGCTAAAATTAAAAAGACAGACACCAACAAAATTTTAGAAAGGTAGTGGAGCAACCACAACATCCATACATCGTTCATAGTGAAAAATGGTACAACTACTTTGGGGAAAAGTCTGGTGGTTTCTTACAAAACTAAACACACACCTACCCTAGTGCCCAGTAATTCTACCCAAGAGAAATGAAAACATATGTCTACAAAAATATTGTTTGAAAATATTCTTAACAGTTTTATCCATAATAGCCAAAAACTGGAAAGAACCCAATGTCCAAAAGAACAATGAATAAACAGAGGTATAATGATACAATTTATATAATTCATGCAAAATACTATTCAGCAATAAAAAGGGGTGACCTACTGATATACACGATAGCCTGGCTCAATCTCCAAAACTTGACTCAGAGTAAAAGCAGCTTTGCAGACTATATGCTGTATGATTTCAGAAGAGACAAAACTAATTTAAGGTGAAAAGAATCAGAATAACTATCACATGGGGAGTAAGAATTGAAAGGGAAGAGCCATGAGGGAACTTTCTAGGGTGATAGTAATGTTCTGTATCAGGGGCCAGTAAACTTTTTCTGTAAAGGGCAAATATTCTAGGCTTTGAAGACTGTCTCAAATTCTCAATTCTACCTCTGTAAATGAATAAGTATGGCTGTGTTACAATAAAACTTTGTTTACAAAACCAAGACTTGGAACTTAGTTTGCTGATTCCACTCGATATTTTGAAAGTCGTCTGGGTTAAACAGGTGATTTGTCAAAACCCATCCAATAAGATTTGTTCACTTCACTATTTGTCAATTTTACCCTAAAGAAAAAGAATCTTAAGGAAATATTAAACTCTAAGCTAATGGTAAGCAAGCAGTTTGCACTGAGGTACATTTATATCTGCAACTTACTTTGAAAGCATCAAAAAAGTGATTGACAGGTGTACAGTAATACAAATATAACAAACTGTTGGTAACTGTAGACCCTACTTGGTTTATGGAAGCTAACGGTACAAGTCTTCCAACTTTATATATTCGAAAAGTTTAATATTAAATATGGGGACAGAGGGAATTTAATAAGATGTCACTGAAGATTTTTGAACAAAAAAAATGAAAAATGTAACTTACATTCTATAAATATGACTCATGTAATGCAAATGATACCCTGAAGGAAGTTCAGATGAAGGAAGAAAGTAGTAACTAGGCTACTACAATAGCCCATGCCATAGAAAGCATCAATATTTAAGGAGTTAAGTACAAATTAAGTTCACGAAGAGAGAAAAATCAGAGCAGAAAGTTTCTTCTTAACAAGGTAGGAGTTTCAAGGAGAAGATTCAAAGTGTCAATATGACAAAAATGAAGCAAGACAAGAGCTGAAAAGTATCCTAGATTAGATTAAGCAATGGACAACCCTGATGATGTAAAAGAGGCGTGGTAAGAATATAAATCAGATAAAGAATACTGGTAAGTTAAAAAGAAACAAGTGAAGATCAAAGGAACTGAACTGGGCCAAGAAAAGAAAATAATAACTAAGAGCAACATAAGGTGAAAGACTGCAGTACTTTTTTAAAGTGGAAAACAAAAGTGAATAACTGCACCTAAAAACTCAACGTATATTATCTCATCCAGAATACGTTCTATTGGGTAAGGCAGTTCACCGTGGGCCTGAGTGTCCCTGAACATTCTTGTTGAGTGTGACAGTCTGTAAAGCTTATCCATTTCCTGATACTGAGTGGATTCATATAATAAGTCACAGAGGTAACAAAGAAGGTCAAGGTTACCACAGCATGTTACTGCCCTCCCAGGGAGAGGTGAACTAGCTTGTTTGTTGTTTTACAATGTTTGCTGCTTGCTAAAAAAGTACTTGCACCGTTGCTCTTGAGTTCCTCAGTTGTGACCCACTAGTGCATCCATGTAGACCCATCACGCTCATGGGACCTGGGTGCAAGGAAATCTTACACAAATATGCTGATATTCATGCAGCTGGTCGTGATAATGCCATTTGTCGCTGACCTGGGAGTCTCCTGTTCTCTGCCAGCAACCATGAAATATTAACAGATTAACTTATTAGCTTCTAAATATGGTAAAATAGAATTTAAAAACTTCACAATTCTTGACATGAACAACAAAGAACTAGTTGATATTCAGGTTACTAAATAAAACAAGACACAAAGTGGTCACCAATAATAACTGAAATATATAAAATATTTTATACTTTATTTTATATTATTCATAACAATACTTATTTTTCATGTACCAGTCTCTATGCTCTAATATGTATTTATAAATTCTCTAATAATCCTAATGAAGTGAGTACTAATATGAGGAAATTGAGGCTTCAGTTCTAAGTAACCAAACCAAGAGCTCATAAATTGTAAACACAACCTAAATAAAAGCCCAGATGACTCTGTAACTTGTGTTTGTTTTTTTTTAATCATCAATAGTCAACCTTCGTATTAGCTGATTTATCAAGGGCAACTCTCATTCTCCGGATACAGAGCTAAGTATATAGATCATCACAGAAAACGAACATTTTGGAAATGTCAATATAATCTTAAATTTTTCTTTAAAAATCTGTGGCCAAGATTTAAGAGTTTGGTTAAACAAATCCAAATCAACAACTTCATAGCAGAATTTCTCATGGTTTTAATATGTGAATGTATGTTTTAATATGCTAATATGTTATAAATCTTCTAAGACTCTTATCACTCAGGAATACAGTTTGAGAAACCTACTGCTGCAACATAGAGTGCCAATATAACAGAATACCTTTGAAATCTTAGTAGTAGTAGCTTGGTACAGGCACATAATCCTCTAAAATAGAAAACATCAAAGTTAGAATGTGGCTTAACAGCTTCAAGTCAACTACTTCATAGTTTGGCAACACTGCTCATTTCCTACCAAAGAAAACAATTTCTCATAACACAATGAAACTACATATAATACCTGGCTTTTTCTGAAATTAGATGGGTAATGGTCAAGGCTTTTTGTAGCTCTACCCAATTATCCACTGTTTTACTTAACAAAATTTGTACCCTTTTTAACTTGGGAAGGAAAGAAGACACCACAGAAAAAAGTTTCCTCATAAAACTTGTGCACTGGTTAAAGGTAGTAAGTCATTCTGACTGTTCTGGTCATCACTGCTAACTTTCCAATATGGAAAGCTAAATTTTAACTCTACCAGCAAGTGATAAATTAACATTGCATACCATTTCACCCCTAAGCATGCTTGCCTATCTCCTACTTCAGTCATCACTTAACACTCAACAACTGAAATTGTTTACTGCTCAAGTTTATTAAACTTTCCAGAGTTTTCAAAACACCTGAGCTAAAGGCAGCCACACAAAACAGTTGTGTTGAGCCACAACTGCAGATTGGTCCCTGGCTAAATAGTCTACTAGAGACCAATTCAGCAGCTTCTCTGACATATACCTAGATATAATTATTGATGAGGCCATTTTTCAACAAAACCAGGAGTTATACTAGACAGATGAAATTACTGTATAGTAACAGGAATTAAAATCTAAATTTAAACTATGCTAAGATTCTTAAACACTTTGCCTTACAAGAAAAACAAATTTATGGCCCATCTACTTAAATCATGAGTAGTATGATTTAGAAGGACTGATTTTTGCCCTTTGCTCTGAAAGAATGCCTCCACCCATTCAAAGTCTAAGACACATTTCCAGTTTGGAAAAAAAAAAAAAAAGAGCATTAAAATGTAATATTGTCTACTTATTTTGAAATGAGTTGTAAAGAAAAAAAAATACCTTAAAACTGAGAGAACAAATGTCAATATTTTGGCGTTAGGCATTTTAAAAGATAAGTCAAGTCTTAACTAGTGATAACTACTGAAAGCAAATGTGACAATATAATGAATTATTTTAAGGCACAGCTACATCACTTAAAAATGTTTAGTGACTTGTGTATGAGAACATAGTTGATTCTCGTAAAACCCCCAAAGAGAAAAAATTCAAATCAGCTAATGTCATTAAGGGAAACAAATAAGAAACAAAAATACATTACAAAGAGAAACAAGTCCCACTGGTAATAGTATTCAATATTTATCTACTGTATTTTATTTTTGTTAATATCTGCAAAAAAATAAAAATGCTTTCATAAAAAAATAAAACCACCAAAACTGTATACACTGACACCTTGAAAAATGCCCTACCTGCTATCAACAATATTTTCCAAACTGTCCAGAAAATACTGATAAGTTTTCACATAATTCAGAATATGGATCATTTGGAGGTACAACAGGATGTAAAGCAGATGAAATGGATTTCATCTTTCAGTAGCCTTCATTATTTGTCAAAACACTTATTAGAAATTCTTAACTCACAACTGTTTCACATGTGCAGGTAGGTTTAAAAGGTGAAATCTAACATATATACATTTGTAAAATGTCACAAACAGTACTATTAATTGCAACATCAGCGCTACATATTGTTTTTCTCCTCTCAATAAACAGATTTAACTACTGACTCAAAGTTTACAAAATAACATGTTACCTAGCTGCAACAAAATAGTCAACTATTGCTGAGTCCATTTTATTAATAGTGTTACAATAGGAATTTCCAATTAGAAAAATTAGACACTGAAAATAGAGAAAAACTTTTCACTCATTTCAATATACAAAGGTTTATATGGTTAAGCTGGAAAATATTGTACTTAAGGAAAAATAATTTTTCCAACAAGATTAGCATTTTTCTAGTAAAATTTCCTGTTTCTCCTCGCCTACCCCCCCCCAAAAATGGGAAAGAAAAAATACATTCACTTTTAATATTAACAAAATGGAAAAGGACAAAAATGACAAAGGTTAACTAGAGCTGACAGACGAAATCAGCATCACGACTAGTCTCTACAGTTGCACAATTTTTAAAGCTACATTTGTTTTTTGCCAAATCCACATCCTACCCTACGTAATGCTTACATCCCCTTTCCCCACACCCACTCCGTTTATGACGGTGATAACCTTTGCAGAAGGTACGTTAAACTCAGTACCATTTTCAGTAGACAATCCACTAGAATGTCTCAGAAGTCACTTGGTCAGGGAATAAGGAAATGACCCAGAAAGTGAGAAATAAAACAGATATAAGTTTTAATTGGGGGGTGGGGCTACAGCAGGGTGTAGGATGCGGGTGAGGGGTGGGGAGCTAGGAGGAGACGGGCGTGGAAATGGAAGGGTCTCAAAGGAGTCAGAGACAGCCTCCACAGGAGGCGTGAAGGAAGCAGGTCCGGCCAGAGGAGCCTCTCCCCTCTCCCGCCCGCCCCCCCTCCCCAAAAAAGGCCAGCACGTCACCTCCGGGAATAATCCGAGGCAAGAGACTCGGCGACACGAAGGGAGACAGTCCCGGGATTCCCGGGGGCCGGGGCGGGGGCCTGGAACTTACCACCTGGTAGCGGCCAGTCCCGGGCTGGTGATGATCCATCCTACCCGGCTCGGGACCCGGCTTCCCAGCCGGCGAGTCTCCTAGGTGCTCAGCCCCCTCGGCCACCCCAGTCGACGACGTCGTAGCCGCAGGGCTCCTTCCGCCACTGTTTGTGCCGCCGCAGTCACCAGGGCAGGCCGCTTCACTTCCTGTCGCTCCCGCAGCAGCCGCGGAGACCTCCGCCTCTGCCGCGACGCGGTGATGCTCCGAAGCGCAGCGCGTGCTACTGAGCATGCGCGGGATGGTCGCGCATGCGCGCTGGGTCCTCCGGCGTCCCATCCGCGACGCGAGTTGCGGGGGTTGGCTGGGTGGGAGGAGATGGAAAAGTAAGACAAGTCAGAGGAGCTGTCTAGGTTGTCACCCTGTCAGGAGTGGGCGGTGGCAAAAGGAACGGAGAAAAAAAAGTCCTTGATTGGTCTTTTTTATTGGACGGTGTGATCCCGCACCCTGGGGAGTGCGGGATCACACCACGGCAGAAACAGATGTGGAGGACAGAGCGAACGCATTCGTAGAATACCTGCGGACAGGTCATTTACCGACACTTCTCTTATTACTCACCCAACCTAAGACAATGCAGGGAGATCCATCTCTAGGACATTTCTAAAATGCTCAAAGTCATTAGTGAGGTAAGAAATATCTTTTAAAATATTTTTTGTTTCCCGCTTGGTAGTGAAAGACAAGAATCCCAACAAGGACTCTTCAGCCATACTCATCTCAAGGAAAGAGACCTCTAGAGCCTCAACTTACTGGAAGTATACAAGAAAATATTGAGATAAGATAGGACCATTTTGTTTTCATACATAAATAATTTGGGAGAGTTGAACAGCAAGAAATCACTTTGCGTGCAACATTGTGAGACTATCTCGGTGTCTGGTTAACAACACATAACCTGTGTCCACCTAAGAAACCCGTAGAGAATTTTTATTAATTTGAGCCAAACTGACAACGTGTGAGAAAGATCTCAAATACTCCAGTGAATAAGAGTTTTGCGGCTGCTTTTATGCATTTGAAATTAAGGAAGGGACATAAGGCAGATTGTAGAAAACAAGGCAGGGGTTGGATTACAGGATAGTTAATAAGACGATGTGCTCTCTTGAGAGTTACTACCCCTTAGAGATGTATTACTTCTGTTATTTCAAAGGTGTGTTAACCTAAATGCACAAGAACAATAGACAGGGCTAGCATAAATTCTTTCATTAACGAAGTTATAGGTCTGACTACCCACCAAGACCTGTCCAATTAGGACTTTATGATCAAATCACCCTGTGAGGTTACTTTCCATAGAACCCCTTTTGTTCTGTCCACGTGTACTGTGTGTATCTCACAGGGTACAAAGCATGTTTATCAAGTAGAAGAGTATGATGGGGCAGCGTAAAGTACATTTTATACCCTGATTTTGGATTTTAATAATATCTACAAGATAGCTTCACAGCAATGCTTATAGTAGTCTATGATTGAATAATTGGGTATATAGCTAACCAAGCTGACACTGAAAACTATCCCATGTTTATGTAAATACTACAAGCTGAAATTGTCTCTGTATGATAAAGGATAAAGACAGGAACAAAAGAAAGGGAGGAGGTACCAGAGAGTTAGCTTAGAGGTAAAAACAAATTCCCATATTAAGTATTTCCTAACAGCTACATTTTCTATACGTACTTTTATATACATGGAGTCATCATCAGGCAACAATTAGAAAAGATTTGGATTCTGATTAACCATCTCAGTGCTAACACTGTTTTATTTAGCATTTTAATTGTTCCTTTGTTTAATCATGAACAACAACTGTGAGCAAATTAACAGCTATTTTGCTTTAGGAGATACATATTTTACACTGGACTAAGTCATTAGTTATTGAAATGGCCTTTAACTTGAGTATAGAAGGCTGTTCTCTGACCGTACATAATGAACATTATGTGTTGTTATTTGTCTTCTTTTTTTCTCAGCAGGGCTGATAATCACTTTCATCATAGAAAGTGCCATAGGGTTGGCACTGAGAATATTGACTATTATAAAAAGTTTTCTTGACTAACTAATGTATGATCGTGTTGTAAGAAGACAAATACTATATGTATACATGTGGGTGTGGGTGTGTGTATAAAATACTGGGAGAGAAAAATGTTGTCTACACTTCAAGGTTTCCTTAACGTGGTAAAAATTGTTTGCCATCTTTCTTCTATAACAGCAACCAGGCCTCATTTTTTAAATAATCTTGTCAAGTAAGAAATGTCCAAACCTGTAGATAATTTTTATAAGAGTTTATTTGAGCCAAACAAAAAATGTGTTACAAAAACACACACACATAAATATTAACACATAGACTGGAAAATCAAAATGCTTTTGTTTGAATGGGACAGATGATTTGTCTCACTATAGGCCCTTGAAATTTCCTTAGAACTCAATTGTCTATAAAAGACAATTTCATGGAGTTATAAAACTTTAGAATTTGTATGGCCCTTCCTGATAGCCCATCCCAAAACCTTCATTTGAAGGTGTCACCGTTGCGGGTAATCTAGGTTCCTTTTGCCTCGCTGGCACTGAGAGCCTCGGTCCTTTCCACCAATGCAATAAAGAATTACAGATCAGTGAAGATTAGGAAAAGTAAGTTTAATTAAAGTATATTTCAAGAGAGAAATATGCTATAGAGAGGGCTATAGCTTCATAAAGGTGGGGAGGTCTGTCTTATATTTGGGCTGATAGGTGATTACAAGGGTGGTGCTAGCTGATTGAAGGGTGAGGTAGTTTTGATTGACAGTTGACTGTTATATAAGATATTGTTAACTACATGTGTTCCTCCCTGGAATTCAGTCTGTTATAATTAGATTCATGAACTTCTGGCTATATGCATGATATTATAATGATGGTGTAATGAGGCTGAGTTGAAAAGAAGGTCAGAGTACTCCTTACTGCACATTTGTTGCTGGCCTAAACCGATTGCTATGCTATGGTCATTTATATCCTTGTACTCTAGGATGCAGAGGTTATTGTTATTTGAAAAACGAGTTTTTCTCTGGGAGGGCCGAAGGGTGGCCTCTTGGGTTGGGCTATCGGCATTGTCATTTCTATGGTTATGGATCTGGGCTTTTGCTCCTGTTGCTCATGGCTACCTAACTGCCTAACAAAGGTATGGAAACTGAGCCTCAGGTAAATGCAGTCATAGAGTGATATCTAGCTCATTCCACTTCCAGCTGTATCAAATGTGGTAACTCATAAACAGTCCAAAATACTCCATTGAGTGTTCCCACAAAATCCAACAAGAAACAGCCCTCCAAAATAGTACTACTAAAAATCAAAAATATAGAACTCCAATACAAAATGAACTCAACATGTCAACATTTTTTATAGAAGAAATGCTATAGTTAAGTGTATTACAATCAAAAAGGATAAATTCTAGAATAGCTGCTAAGCCTTTCAGGAGTTCCTACTCTGGAACAAGTAAAACATGTATTTTTTAGAATACAATAAGTGGGCTCTCCAAAAATATCCAGTGTTCCCCGCTTATCAACAGTTTCACTCTCTGTAGTTTTAGTTACCTTTGGTCAGCTATAGTCCAAAAATATTAAATGGAGAATTCCAGAAATAACTCAAAAGTTTTAACCTATATGCTGTTCTGAGTAGCATGATGAAATCTCACACTGTCCTGCTCTATCTGGCATGAATCACCCTTTTGTCCAGTGTCTTTGGCTTTTATGTGCTACCTACCTATTAGTCATTTAGTAGTCATCTTGGTTATACTGTTGAGGTATCACAGTGCTTGTGTTAAAGTATCTCTCATTTTGCTTAATAAAGGCCCTAAAGCGCAAGAGTGGTGATGCTGGAAATTCAAGTATGCAGAAAGGAAACTGTAAAGTGTTTCCTTTAAGTGAAAAGGTGAGTATTATACAATAGGATATTTTGGGAGAGAAAGAGAGAGCTACCACATTATTTACAAAATTTTTGTTACAATATATTATTGAGATTGCTGTATTTTATTATTATTATTAAGCTCTTACTGTGCCTAATTTATAAATTAAAATTTATCATAGGTATGTATGTATACAAAAAACATAGTGTATATAAGGTTGGGTACTATCCGCAGTTTCAAGCATCCACTGGGAGTCTTGAAACATATCCGTAGTGAATGAAGGGAACTAATGTAGTCTTGGAAAACATATAGATACCTAACATTAGTTATGTGGAGGAGGAAGAAACTTTTCTCTATCTTCAAATTTCTTTCAGCTGGTCTAACAATCAAAGAGAATGAGATAGATTTGCAAGGGAAAATGACTAAATTGAATTATATACATTTGTATGGATTTCCATATATATGAGAAAGTCAGAGACCCCACATTGCACTAGACGTTCGAGGGTAAAAAAGAAAAATGTGTATTTATGACATTCTGAGTTAGGGATGAGGTAAGGTGCCTTGGGACTTCAAAGGGTCATTGCAGAACAAGGAGAAGAGCAGATATTTAGTAAATAGAAGTTTGCCCTGCCCTACAAGGATGTCAAGAGGTTATCTCTGATAATCTCTTATTATGGGCAAAACCCCTAATTCAAGTTCTTCAAGGTAGTTGAGGGGCAGAAGTTTCCCTTAACCCACAGGGTCTTTGTTCCCGCTAGCTCAAAAAATCTGCATACCACCGAGGCACATCTTGAGGTGACTTGTGCTGAACCCCCACATATGTATTTATTTTTTAATATTTCCTGAACCCCCTAAAATGTACACATTAGGATAAAATGTTTTATAGCTCAGCCAGCAAAAATCCTATAGCATAAGGTCAATGTCCTATGAGTAATGTTGACATAAGAATGTACAAACTTGTCGAGAATTTTCAAGAAAATTTATTTGAGCCAAATAGAGAATACACCTGGAAGGAGGACATCAACAGACTGAGAAAAACGCTTGTCAGAATGGCAGTGTGCAGCTTCTCTTATCCATTTTGAATTAAGAAGGAAATGTAAGGAAGATTACATGAAGGTGGGAAAAAGCAAGGTGGGAATTGAATTATAAAATAGTTAACAAGATCATGTGCTCTCCAGGGTGGTTTTGATTATTTAAAGGTGTGTTAACCTAGGTGTTTTTTGCTTCTGAGTGGTCTGAAAAGAGGCATTTCAAAGGCATGTTAACCTAGATGCATAGAAACAACGGACAGGGTTTGTTTAAGACAAAGATAAACCTTTTATTAAAGAAGTTTTATGTCTGGTTCATGACTACTCACCATGACCTGCCCAGTTAGGAATTTATGATAAGGTCACCCTGTGAATTTACTTTCTGTAAAACCCCTTTTTTGTCCACACAAGGTGTGTAATTCATAATTGTACAGCTTAAAGATTATTCATAACTGAAACCCATGAGACCAGTACCCATATTAAGAAATAGGATATTTCCAGAACCCTAGAAAGCCCTTGGCTCACTTCCTCTCTCTACCTGCATATAAAGTTTAGCCATATCCTGACTAGTAGCACCATAAATTAGTTTCAAATAATTTATAATTTTGACTTTATATACATGGAGTCATACTATACGTACATTTTGAGTATGATTCTTTTTTTGTTAACTTTATATTTGTAGGATTCATATTATTGAGTATAGTTGTAATTAGTTCATTTTTATTGCTTTATAGTATTTGTAGATGAAAAAAGAGTTTCTAGGGCAAGTCACCTCACAGGGTGATCTGATTATAAATTTTTAACTGGGCAGGTCATGGGGTCATGGCGTATAGTCATGCCCCAGGTGTATAACTTCTTTAGTAAAAGGTTATCTTTGCCTTATGCAAGTGTTGTCCATTGTTTCTGTGCATCTGGGTTAACACACCTTTGCAATAAGCTATAACCACCCTCGAGAGCACACAGCCTTGTTAAATATCCTGTAATCCAATCCCAACTTGTTTTCCCTCACCTCCATGTAATCATCTCTCCTTAATTTCAAATGCATAAAAGATGCTGCAAAACTATCACTCTCTGGAGCATTTAAGATCTTGCTTCCTGGTATATGTCATCATTTCGTCTCAAATAAACTCATAAAAACACTCAACAGGTTTGGACGTTTCTTATGTCAACATATTCCATTGTGTGACTATATCATACTTTATTTACTTGTTTTACTAAATGTATACAACTGATGGACATTTGTGTTGTTTCTAGCTTGGAGTTTGTTTTAGTTTACTAGGGCTGCTGTAACAAAGTACCCAAAACTGAATGGCGTAAGAAACAGATATTATCTCACAGTTTTGGAGGTTAGAAGTGGGAGATCAAGTGTCAATGGGGTTGGTTTCTTTGGAGTGATATGAGCAAGAATCTGTTCCATGGCTCTCCCCACTAGCTTCTGGTGGTTTTGTGTAATCTTTGTTGTTCCTTGGTTTGTAGCATTACACCGATCTTTGCCTTCATCCTCACATGGCATTCTCCCAGTGTGCATGTCTGTGACCAAATTTCCCCTTTCTAAAAGGTCACCATTCACATTAGATTAGGGCCCCACCCTACTTCAGTATGACCTCATCTTAACTATTAACATCTGCAACAACTCTATTTCCAATAAAGTCACAGTCTGAGATACTAGGGGTTAAGACTTCAACATATTAATTGGAGGGAGGGGCACAATTCAACTCTTAACAGGGCTATTGTGAACAATATTGCTAAGAATATTCTTGCACATGTTTTGGTGAATATATATATTCATTTCTGATGAGTACATTCCTACAGTGGATATGCTGGATTGTAGAGTATATGTTCAGCCTTAGTAAATTCTGCTAAACAGTTTTCCAGAATGGTTATATCAATTTTGGCTCCCATGATTAGTATATGAGAATTCCAGTTGAGCCACAGACTCACAAACATTTGATATCATCTGTCTTTTTTATTTCAGCCTTTATGATGGGAATATAGTTGTATCTCATTGTGATTCAATTTGGATTTCCCTGATGACTAATACAATTGAGCTCCCTTTTATATCTTTATCGACTGTCTGGAGATCATCATAGCCTACTGTACATGTGACCAGCATCCATATAAAAATTCTCGACAGGTTTGTATGTTATGTCAGCACTACCCATAGGACATTAATATTGCCTATTTATCTCTTGAATTGCATGACATTTTCTTGGATTTGCAACAACTCATTATTTTCCCATAAATAACTGGTGCTTTGTCAGATAGATATAGATAGATAGATAGATAGATAGATAGATAGATAGATAGATAGATGATAGATGATTGATAGATAGATAGATAGATAGATAGATAGATAGATAGATAGATAGATAGATTAGATAGATAGATGATAGACAGACAGATAGATAGATAACTCCTTTTATTCCTTTTGACATTAGGAACCAGGCTTCATGTAAGTAGACAGGTATAGTTGATTTGCTTTACTTTCTGCCTCCTCCTCTTATGCATGTGTTTACAATACCAAAGGTGGGGGTTCATATTCTGTAATAGGAAAAGGAGGAATAAATTGCAAAACTATCCATCAACAACTGGTCTTTAAAAAAATTTTCTTTTAATCTGGCCTTTACTTTCGGGGAGTGAGAATGTGCATGTTTCTCCATATGAGTGTCAGACTGTTTATCTCTCTGTGTCCATTTCTTTCAGTGTTCTCTTCAGAAGGCTTTATCTATTTGGCCTGCTCACCTCTCTTCTTTACAGTTTTTTTTTTATCTGGGCTTACTTCTCCTACCTTGCAAAGCTTGCTTCAGAGAAGTATAGGATATGTCCACTTGCAATACTTAACACAGAATCTTGCATAGAGTAGGCCTTCATTGTTGATTTGTTGGCCCTATAATTGATTGAAGCCTTCATTTTATTGCTATACAATAGGTGCATAGCATTTGTTCATAGAATGCTCTTGTTTTTTAAGAATTTTAAATATCAACAAGGACATATTCCAAGAGGTAATAAAACTATCATACTTTATAAATGAAGCTTAGACAATCTCAAAGAGTTTTCCATGACATTTTCCCCAATTTACTCTAAATGTAAGTAGAACTAGGTTTGACCACATAAATGACATGTCATTAATAACCTCCTTCCTACTTGCATTTATTATTATAGATAGTCTTTTATGATTTTTTTTATTGTGGTGCAACACAAATAACAAAATTAACGATCTTAACCATTTTTAAGTGTACAGGACAGTGGCATTAATACATTCATATTGTTGGGTAACCATCACCATTATTCATCTCCAGAACTTTTTCATCATTCTCAACTGAAACTCTCTACTCATTAAACTCTAACTCCTTTTTCTCCTCTTCTCCCAGCCCCTAGCAACCACCATTCTACTTTCCATATCTATGAATTCGATAATTCTAAGTACTTCATATAAGTGAAATTATACAATATTTGTCCTTTTATGCCTGACTTATTTCACCTAGCATAATGTCCTCAAGGCTCATCCATTTTGTAGTATGTATCAGAATATTGTTTCTCTTTTAAGACTGAAATTTTATATGTAAATATAGATATATCACATTTTATTTATCCATTCATCCGTCAATGGACATTTGGGCTATTTCCACCTGGGTTATTTTATTTAATCATCACAATTACTACCTATGGTAGACCTGAATTTAAAAGCTGGTTCTATAGCTTACCAACCCTGGCCAAGTTGAATTTTTCTTTGCATATTCATTCCCTCATTTGTAAAATAAAAATAAAATCGCTCACCTCAGTGGACTGAAATGAGGATTTAATAAGATAACAAAATACCTAGTATAGTGCCTGCCATACGGTGGATATTCAATAAATGGCAGCTAGTAACATGATTCATCTTAATAGTAACAATTCAAGAGTCTGTTTCATATCTTCTAGGACTAGTCTAGACTAATGTATGCAATGTATCTCTTGCTTCATAAAAAGTCATCTTAGGTCATACATACGTGGCATATCCAAAAGATATTTTTAGCTTCTGGAGTACTGAAATCAATGAAGGATAACAAGAATCATTTGTGAAACATGTACTTTTTATTCCACCCACAATCTATTTGCCAACATCAGAGAGATTAAAGTGTCAGTTCAAAGAGTTCAGTTTTATGGAGTACTAATGATTTGTCTCTTCAAGGAAAAAAATGTTTAATTTTATTTATCTGACAAATAAGTAAAATCATTTCTTTAAGGAATTTGAGCTTAATAACTTATTGGTAATAGAAGCATCTTCAGACTCAACTAAGACCAATCTCATTCTCAGGGTGAGCATCTGGGAAAGTAAATGGCCAAACATCTCAGGAGAATTTTTTATGAACTTTTATAATAATTTAGTTTCAGATTATTTCTAATATAAAATACTAATATAAACCATGAAGAACTTTTAAATATGCCTTATCATTTTAATAGCTAAAGCTTTATAATAAGCTTTTTTTCTGAATATATAAATTTTGAATATACAAAAAAACAGATAGACAAAGATTTATTTCTGGGGTTTTTTTTCTAAGCATAGTTTTTTGAGAGGCCAAGAGAAGGAAACATAGTGAATGAGTCTCCATATTCAATTTTATATTCTTTTCCCAGTTAACCTTATACTACAGTACCCCACATAGGATTTTTCCAAAGTAATGAGAAATTCTTTATTAACATATTGCAAGAGAGTAAAATAGCAAAACAATTTGAGAATGTGTACCTACACCTAATAGGGTTGGTATAAGAATAAAATTTGTTAATCTTTAACATTAAATACATATAAAATTATTGAATATATATAAAGTATTTTAATAGTGCCTCACATATGCTAAGCATTCTATAAATGTCACCTACCTATTATTATTATCATTAACTATTAAATACCCTTAATGTGGTACTCAACAGAAATCTTAAAACAAGACATATAATAATTGACTAACTACACTTAAAATCTGTAACGTTATTTATAGAAAAATCATTTATAATGCTTTCTCAGTTTAAATTTTAATATCTATAAAGTATATCAGGTCAAGTAGTATGACTTCTAATCCCTAATTTTTAATTTATGGACTAGGTTTGTGATCTTATTTTTCACTTGTCAAATACAGATACATCTTTACCAAAAAACATAATTTGTCAGAACTTTTAATGAAAATTGCTTAAAAATGCAAGTTAAAATCAATACAATTTAAACTTCTCTTCGCTAGTCTACTAACCACTTGTTCATATCAACCAGTTCAACAGCCATATAGGCTAGTGGCTACCATGTTGTACAGAGCAGACATCGAATATTTCTATCACTCTAGAAAGTTCTATTGGACAGAGTTATATTATAATCTCTAGGCAAAAAGTGGCATGTTTGGATTATGCATCAATTCATGAGTAAAGTGCTTTTGCTCCAATTTCATTTAACTAATTATACAAATTTAGTAATTTAAAATTTTTTCTAATATGATCCAAGTTTGATATCATTTGAGACCTAGACCTAGATTCTCTATGGTAAGGATCAAATACAAGAAAAGCAATACGTGTGTGTAATATATAGATTTTATTTCATGTTTTTCTTCATTAAGTGAAAAGCTTCTCTCGCCATACTTAACAAATGTTTTCTTTTTAAATAATAATTTAACAGATTAAAACATTTTTATAATGAAAAATCACAACTTATTTAGAAGTAGAGAAACTAATATAATAAACTTTCCTGAATCCATCACCCAGTTTCAACAATTATCAATCAATGACCAATTTTTTTCATCTATAACCTACTCTCTCTCATCCCCCAACCTCCACTGGATTATTTTAAAGCAAATATCAGACATAAATTTCATTTGGTCTGTAAACATTTTAGTAGATATCTCTAAAAGATAAGAACTCTCTTTTAAACATAATCATAATATCCATTACCGTGGCTAAAAAAATCTACCTATCAGTAATTCTTAATATTATCAAATAAATAGTCATTAAACAAACAAAAAGAGTCAGTTAGTTTTTCTGATTTTTACATCAGATTTCAAGTTTGAGAAGCACATGTGATATTGTCATCAATTCAAGGTTACTGATCATTTTGTGTCAGAAGCACTATAGATCAATATTCAGGAAATGAGAGTAGTATGTTTTACTAACTATTTGCTCACAACAAAACAAAGCTTCATAAATGAACTTAAAAAATAATCAATAGAAACAAAAAATACTTAAGCTATCAAATTATTCAAAGTAGGCCAAATAATCCTAATAAGGTAAACAAATTACTTCCTCATATCCATTAGAATGGCTACTATCAAAAAACAGAAAATAAGTGTTGGTGAAGATGTGAAGAAATTGGAACACGTCTGTACTTTTGGTGGGAATATGAAATGATATAGCTGCTATGGAAAGTAATATGATGGTTCTTCAAAAAATTAAAAATAGAATTACCATTTGATTCGACAATTCCTTTTCTGGATATATACTCAAAAGAATTGAAAGCAGGGTCTTAAAGAGATATTTGTATACCCGTGTTCAGGGAGCATTATTCCAAATAGCTAAAACATGGAAGCAACCCAAGTGTCCATGATAGGTGGACATATAAACAAAATGTGATATATACATACAATGGAATATTGCATACCTTAAAAAGAAAGGAAATTATGACATATGCTACAGCATAGGTGAGCATTGTGGACATTGTGCTAAGCAAAGTAAGCCAGACACAAAAGACAAATACTGTACAACTTCATGTACATGGGTAGTTAGAGTAGTCAACATCATAAAGACAGAAAGTAGAATGGTGGTTGTCAGAGACTGTGGAACGATAAAATGGGGAGTTATTATTTAACAGCATAGAGGTTCAGTTTTGCAAGATGAGAATTCCAGAGATGGATGGTGGTGATGATTGCACAACAATATAAACGAACTTAATCCCAGTAAACCATACACTTAAAAATGGTTGTGATGGTAAATTTTGTTATGTGTATTTAACTGCAATAAAAAATTTGGAAGAAAAACAAGTGAACACGCTACACTATGCTATTTGCATACAGAGACAAGATAGATTAATAAATATTTTGCATATGTATTTGTGAATCTAGCATAAACAAGTATATAAGTGATTCCTGTATATCTTGAAGGACAGTATTATATAGGAACTCGTTTTTGCTTAGAGATTTTCCAATTTCTAGTTAATATGGAAAAATTTATTAATAGTACAAATGTAAGGAAAACATAAAAAGTTGATGATAAATACCTGCACTGGTGGATCAAAATAAGTTGTTTTGCTTCTCTAAAACATCCTATTCACAGGCCAGAAGAGATAGAGAATGGATTGTGAAACCTTCGATCAATTTAGCACAGAGATTCAGATATAGGGATGAAAAGAGAAAACATACTGTCATTTGGATTGGAGTTACTAGTTGAATTTACTGGATGCATTAGGAAATTTGATAGCCATCGTAGGATTTTATAGTAAAGAGAAAGATAATCAAAGGAAAGGCCAAAGAATCAAGGATACAGATAACAAATAAGAACAGGAAACATAGCTGAATATAAACCCAGTTGATTCTGATGAAGTATATGTGTAAATTTGAGTTAATTTTATTTTTAATTTTTTTAATCTCTAAATATATAAAATAGGCTATATGAACTCTGAGATCCTGTCCATTTCTAAGTTTAATAAGTTTCAATAAGTTTTCTAAGTTTCTAAGTCTTTTGAAATTTCTAAGTCACTTATATACTTATACTTTCTAAGTCTTTTGAAATTTTAATTTGCATTCTAACATACCTTCCATGGGAAATAACTTGTTGGCTTTTTAATGTTTTTAATTCAATGATCCAGTAATTCATACAGGTATTTTTTCTTTTACAAAGTGCCTACAAAAACATCTTACGCCATTGTGGTATATTGTGCAGTCACATGATGAATCAGACACCTTGCCTGCCTTCAAGGATCTCAGAATCTGTAGCAAGGACAGACAGGTATACAGGTAATTTTTTTATCTTAAAAAATAAGGATGAATAAGATTAGGAAGTAGGCTAAATGAGTTCCAGGTAGGAGGAGCTCTGAAGATGCACAAGTAAAACCCAGGAAAAAGAATGTACGGTGCCTGGAGAAATTACAGGCAGTTAAGTATTCTTGGGGAGAAGAGTGACGAGCAATTGGGCTGCATGGTTAGAAGTGGCCACATACTTAAGAATTCTACTTGGCATGCTAAGAAATTTGGATTTTATCCTGAAGGCAAAAGAAAGTCAGTTAAAAACTCAAATGAGGAATATGACAAGGATTAGGTGGAAGTGTATTCAGGAGGTTGGAGGTACTTAGGGCAACTGAAGGAAAGTGATAGTCACACTTACCTGGACCAAAACAGGGACTATGGTCACACAGAGGCAGAACTAGAGCCCAGAGATATGGAAGAGTTAGAATTGGCTAGATGTGGTGAGGGTCCCACCCCAGGATTTAGTAAGTGGGACCAATATTTCAATAAAATTTCCTAGGTAATGCCATAGTTTAATTAGGTGTGGGACCCAGCAGTGCAGACTTCTTCTCAAGGAGTTTGAATGTCAAAGAAAAGGAGAGAAGATGGCAGTTAGAGGGCTGAAGGGCTCCTTTGGTTAAAAATCAAAAAGCCTTGACTGTTCACATGACAAAGAAAGAAAGAAGACCAGCAGGAGGGGAGAAGCTGGAGGAGCCAAGGTCATGAAATCTATTTTGCAGGGAAAAGATTTCAACAGAAGGAGGATCTCAGTGCAGAGACAGGAACTAAAGAAGAAAGGATAGGAACAGAGACACAGACAGTTAGAGAGAAGGGATAGGAACAAGGTTGAGGGAATTCTACCTTGAACCCCCTCCTTCTTTCTCAGTGATAATAGGTGGTGAGCACCCAGTACCCTTTCTGTAAAGGCTAAGGTTCATGAATAGTAAGGACCATGTAGATGAGAGCAGGCTCACAAGAGAAAGATAAAAGCGCTATTTTATCTCGGGGAGCCTTGTTGAGGAAAAAAAATTGTATTTACACTGGTACCAATGGGCACATTCTGATTTTCTTCTTAGAGGGTTTCCAGATTTAGCAAATAAAAATGCAAGACACCACCCCCCCAGCTAAATTTGAATTAAAGATAAACAGTGGATAATTTTTTAGTATGACTTATGCAATATTTGTGACATACTTAAACTAAAGAGTTATTAGTTATTTGAAATTCACATTTAACTAGACATCTTGTATATTATCTGGCACCTTATATGAGAACTAGAAAAATCAGATGTATAGATTATGACTTAATACTTAAAGTTAAGGTTGAAGTTTTCTATGAAAATCCTCTTGATTTTTAATGTTTCTTTGCGAACAAGACGTACTGTCAGCAGCTGACAGGGCCATAAACACATGCTTATATATAACATGGCAAAAACTCAAGCAAGATTGATTAGCTTGTAGCTGCTGAGTTGCTTTTTCCTATCTGCTTCTGCCCTCCTTCCAGGCACATCTACCTTAACCTCTGACTCCGGGAATCAGTGTTTTCTATCAGTGAATCATATGTTAGGTTTTTGTTATCCAGATCTTAAAAAATCGTTTCTCTTATATTACCCTAAATCAGCTACCTTGATATTAGCTTTAAAAAATAGGGTAACCAACTGTCCCGGTTTGCCCAGAACAAAAGGTTTCCCAGGATTTGAGATTTTCAGTGCTAACACTGGAAACATCCCAGGCAAATCGAGATGGTTGGTCATCTGCCTTGACCATGGTAGATTCTTCTAAGGCAATGATGTCTCTATGTTGATTATTAACCTTTAATTCTTACAAATAATTAAAATTTTTCCTCCTCAAAAACTTTGTCTTCATTACTTAAGTTATCTTTCTCCTTTATATAAAAGGTAATAATTTATAAAGGAAAAGGTACATTTTTCGTATTTTATGCCATATCTCAGTTCTTAGAACATTGTTGGTGGAAAATGTCAATTATAAAACCATAATTTTATTAAGCTAGTTATTAGTGCTGCCATTTTTAAATGATTGGGTCAAAAAAAGAGTTCTTCCTTATATATAGGCTGATTTTATCCTTTATATGCCAATTTAAAGTTACTCTATGATCCATGAATAATACACAATGACACAATACATGTATTTATCCGTATAAATTTGTCCTGAAGGCAAGGGGAAATGCAAGATATAAATGACTGGTAACCTGTATAATTTTCAGAACTCATAAATTTTACTTTTGTATCTTGAATTATCTTCACACAAACTTTAATGAACCTTGCATTCCACTGGTGCAAGCATATCTTTACCACAGGGCAAAAACAAAGAAATCATAATTTTGGAATACTGCTTAGATCAATTAAAACCTTCATTATGATGGCAATGTTAGGGTCCTGATTTAGTTATGAAAGGCTAGCTGTCAAACCAATATTGATTGTCTTCTTACTTAATAACAAAACTTTGATTTTTTTTCCAGGTAGCAATATGACCAATTAAAAGACTCCTTTTACAACCTCCACTGAAGCTAGACACAGAATTCAGAAAGTCTCCTTAAGAAAGAGATACCCATCTTGCATGAACTCTTTTTACTGTCTTTCCTTTCTCTTGCTTGCCTGAAACTCAAACATGGTGGATGGAGCTTCAGCAGCCATCTTGGGTCATGAGAAAAACCTTTAAGCTAGAAGCCATGGCTATGAAAAGCATGGATTTTCATAGGAATATAAAAATAGGTTTAGTTTCTGATTACTACGGCGCCACCCTATGAGATCTAGACTACCACCCCCAAACTTCTTTTCTGAGAGAAAAATAGTTAAAGATCCTGTTATTCTTATGATTTGTGACTAGATATCAAATGTAAATCCTAACTGATAGAACTGTTAATTGTGAAAATTAATAAAGGTGAGGTATTGCTTGGATTAGTAATAATAGTAAAACTTATTGAGTGTTTGCTGTGTACTAATTTCTGAAATATTTTTTAAACATTATTTAATCCTCATAAAAACTTTATGAAGTAGGTATTATATATACTCCATTTTTCATATGGAGAAACTGAGCTCAGGAATGTTAAGTAACTTGCTCAAGGTCACAAACTAGAAAGTAGTGGTACTGGAACTCAAAACTGGACTTTGGGTGATGAGCATGCAATAAAGTATACACACATTGAATTATTATATTGTACACCTGAAATTTATGTAATGTTATTAACCAATGTTACCTCAACATTTAATGTAAGAAATAAAAGACTGTTACAAGAGCCCTGGCTCTAAATTTCTCAAAGGTGAAAGAAATATAATCCTAGTAACAAAGCAAAGATTCATACAACTCAATAATTCATACAACTCAACAATAATAATAATAAATAAAATCCAATTAAGAAATGGACGGAGGATCTGAACAGACACTTCTTCCAAGAAGACATACAAATGACCAACAGACATGAAAAGATACTCAACTTCACTAGCTATTGGGGAAATGCAAATCAACACCACAATGAGATACCACCTCATACCTATTAGAATGGCTATTATCAACAGCACAAGTCATAGCAAGTGTTGAGGTTGTGAGGAAAAACGAACCTTCATATACTGGTGGGAGTGTAAATTGGCACAACCACTATGGAAATCGGTATGGAAGTTCCTCAGAAAACTAATAGAATTACCATAAGACCCAGCAATCCCTCTTCTGGATATTTACCCAAAAACCTGAAAACATTTATCTGCAAAGATATATGCACCCCAATGTCATAGCAGCATTATTATTCACAGTGGCCAAGACATGGAAGCAACCAAGTTTCCTACGATAGATGACTGGATAAAGAAGCTGTGGTACATATACAATGGAATATCACTCAGCCATAAGAAAAGATGAAATACTGCTGTTTGCAACAACGTGAATGAATCTTGAGATAATCGTGCTAAGCGAAATAAGTCAGAAAAGTTGAGAACCATATGATGTCATTCATATGTGGGAAATACAACTGAAAGCAACAAACAAACATGATAAACAAAGAGAAACTCATGGACACAGTGGATTTGTGGTTACCAAAGGGAAAGGAGAAGTGGGGAGGTTGATACGGGGAAAGGAGGTCAAATATTTGGTGACCGAAGGAAATCTAGCTTTGGGTGGTGTACACACAATGCAGTATACATATGACATATTGTTAAATTGTACACTTGAAACTGATTTTATTAACCAATGTCACCCCAATAATTATAATTTTAAAAAGCTAAGATTTTATAATTTTTAATACATCAATCATTTGTGAAATTATCATTGTTTATCATGAGCTTTGCTCTTTAATAGAAATTATGTAGAAATGAATAAGACATCCCATTTTTATAGCACCTACTTTAGGAGAAAAGAATCATCTAAATATTCCTAGGAATCTGCTTAATAATCCTAAGGAAGTTATGAAATAGAAAAAGTTATCTTTCCGAGCCCTTGAATCCTCTTTAGTTCTTTCCTAATCTCCTGTTACTGGGAGAGCTGTTACCTGATTATGCTATACAGGATTCTAGAAGGCTCTGTTCACATTGTAGTCATCATTGATTTGTGGCTTTCTGGCAGATGGCAGTAAAATGTGAGAAAGTGTTTTTTTCTAAGTTTCACAAGGACATTTCACAAGGACATTTGGGCTAGTGGCAAGGCTGATTACATGCTTCTGCTCCTCTACTCTGGCCACTGTGACTTGTAATCATGGACCGTGGCTTCATTGGGGCGTGAACCCAGGACCTTCTGCATGTAAAGCAGACGTGCTAACTGCTACATTATGGAACCACATCCTTCTTTGTCATTTTTTATGGCATTCTGTTTTTGTTTTTATTTTTTAGATGAGAAAAGAGTTAAAATAAGGAATATAGAAAATAGAATCATTTCAACCAAGCTGTGAAAATTATTAACATTATGAAGTTTGTGCCATGTGGAAAGACTCCATTTTTGTTCTAACTAGCCTAGAAAGTTAAACTTTTTTGACATTTCCGGTCCTGTGTTGTTACAAGCAAGGAAGGCAACTACCGAAATTACACTTTTGAACACATTTGTGTCTTTCCACAATGCCAGGTTTATTAAGAGGAACGTTTTCAGATAAACCAACCAGGTACCCACACAAGTTAACATGGAATGTACAAAGTCTTACACGACAGAGCAAAGGAATAAAAGTCCTTAGCATCTCCAAAGCGAGCTCTGTTGGCTGGCAGCACCAGCTGTTCAGTGGTTCCAAGCCAGTGGCTATGATTATGGGTCAGAAGGTCAGAGTTTTCGGCTCTAGCACACCTGTCCATTATGCTATGTGGTCAGGCTTGTGCATCATCTGTCTGGTGTTCAGCTTATATGGATCTTAGAAGGTGGGATCCTTATGCTTATAGCCTCCTGCAGATGGGGGCTTATCCAGAACAGTGAAGTTTCTGTGGTTTGGGATGGTCCAGTTACACTCTAAGGGGGTCCCCATTATGTGCCAGTTGACATTACTGTCATAGCTCCTATGGAATCCGTTTTGTAAAATCCAAAGAGTCCTTATTTCTTTATGCTCTATACATGTGTCAATGCCTGGATATACATTTGGACCTCCAGGTAACCCTCTAATTAGTCCCTGAAGGATTCATGTTCCAGGCCTCCTGATTACCCTGTGAAAGACTCATGTATACATCCATCAGACATCCATTATCTAGCCCAGCCTGGGACTGACCAGATCTCCTGACACCCATCTTCCTGACCACCTGGCATCCATCATCCTGACTGCCTGATATCTGTCCACTTGATAATTGTCCTAGGCCAATCCTGGGCTAAGAATGCAGGACTGATACTTCTCAATAATGTACTTTTTACTATAAGAACTTTTAACTTTGCTTTCTTCTTTGAACTCTTCTGGGGGTTTGCCTAGCTGTGTATCCCATTTGCAAACTCCAAGACTCTTGAATAAATATCATTTATTTCTAGGAAAGCCTCCAGATTCTTTTTGAGTTCATTCAACATTGGAGTACAATGTCTTGGAGGAGGTTATATATGAGGCAGGATATTAGTTTTTGGAGATCAAGTCAGGAAGAGATGGTTGACAACTCTCTTTGGAGAAATATGAGGAAATAATACGCTTACACACTTTCTAAGATCACCCAGGAGAAACGTAGGATCAGATTTCTTTCTTTTTTTTTAAGTTTATTTGGGTAACATTGGTTAACACAATTATATAATTTTTGGGTGTACATTATAATTTGACATCTCTATATTCTATTGTGTGATTACCACCCAGAGTCCAGTTTCCTTCAGCTACCACATATTTGATCCCTTTTACCCACTTCACCCTCGCCTAAGGATTAGACTTCTTACTTCTCAAAGTAGCTTCATGACTGCCCTTGTTTGCATCTATGGAACAAGTGTTTTTGAATTCAGATACAACTCGAATATGTAGATTAGGTTACAGTAGGCATTAGACAATCTAATGGATGGAAAACGGTTTCAAACAAAATAGACTATTTTCTCATTGCTGAGCTCTCACCAATACCAAAAGACCAATTTAGATTTCATTTTGTCTTCTAATTTTCTGGCTATAGGATTCCTTAGGTTCAGAGATAATTCACAGTGCTTCACAGAAATGATAGCTATTTGCTCAGTTTGTTTTAATATTATGCACAATAATAATTGAGATCAACACACTTCATCTGTTTCTTTGTTGTTTAAGACCCTTCCTTTTAACTGGGCTAAATTTACACTTTGTAGTTCTTTTTGTTTGTTTGTTTTTTGTTTGATTGGGTTTTTTCGGTTTTTAAGTCTTTCCTAAAAGACCAACCAAGCAGCCAAAAACCTTTACATTTTATCTAGCTGTCAAATTAGCCTCAGATTAGTCACACTCTCTCTTTTGTTATTCTTAAAATAATCTAACTCTAGAACAGTTTGGGCAAGGGCAAATATCACAGCCTCACCCTTCATTTCGTCTGGTTAGCCAACATTTTTATACAGCTAGAACTGCATTTAATGTAAAAATCAGGGGCACCTGGAGTGTTGTTTAAGGAGAATAAAGGACAATCTGACCCTTTCTTTCAAAGACAAAAGAGGCTAGCATGTACTGATTATACAGACACAGATCAGAAGCCTGTTTCTAACAGTGGCTGAGCCACTTCCTCCCTCAGAAGAGTCACTGTCCTGAGTCACTGCCCCACTGTTGCCAGGTGCTTGTTTGCTAAGTAGTAACACACTCCACCCCCACTTCCCCACACAGAGTTCTGGGGAATTGCCCTGATTTTCAGCTCTGCTGTGGTGGTTTGTGACTCATTGTCTTTTGTCTTTAGCGACATTTTAAGGAGACAGGAATAACCCCTTTTATTTTATTTTATTTTATTTTATTTTTGTCATTTCTCTTGTAGGCCTCCTTTTATTTATTTGAACACAAGCTATAATCAAGTCTAAAATCAATAACTTTGTTTTCAACGCCATTTATATAAAATTGGCTTTCTATTCTGCTTCTCAGTTAAAATATTTTCTTTCCATAGTGGGTAAAAAATAGTGCAGGAGGATCTTATTTCCCATTAGATGCTATCAGTAAGTGTCCAAAATAAGGAATAGAATTGCAATCCCAGGAATTTTATTTAGGATCTGTTTACCCTTAGCTTTACATACAATACCTCTCCAGGAAGACAAGGATTGCCAGTGCAAGCCAGATTGTAGCATCTGATTTTTGCACTATTCTGCAATACCAAGTGATTTTTTAAAAAGATTTTAATTACAGTATATTTATTTCTTTGTTTTATTGTTATTGCTTAAAACTCATCATAATGAAATATCCATCTTTCAAAATTTAAAATCTCCTTACTAATATTTTATGTTAGAATTCTTGGCATACTCATTAGCAATTTAACCTCCCATAAGGTGGAGAAACTCATGTGGATGGGCAATGGAAGATATGTCTTTGTGTATGTACTTCTATCACCAACCATGGAGCCAACTGGATTAGAGAATTTTAAGCAGCTCAATTTTGTTGGAACATAAGGTGTGAAGGTGGAAATGGCAGGAGATGATGTAAGAAAGTGTTAAAAGAACTTAAATTTTATTTTAGAGTTTGTCATAGGTCTAGAGAGAAAAGCTGGGTGTAATCTAATTTTAGGAAATCTAAACTCTAAATTACATCAATTTTGCTACATTTAAGAAACAATATTTCAAAAAAATTAGAGGAAAAAAGTTTAAGGTTCCTATGTAGTTCAAGAAATATATTTCTCATTATATAATTCACACTAATACTGAGTAGATATTCTACATTATAGTGTTATTGGTTTAGTATATGTGTAAATGAATGGGAGATATCAAAAGAAACAATGTGAGTCAGGAAATTTTTTGGTAATCTCACATTTAAATGATATATATATATAGTTTTGAATGGAATATTATCTATACATACACAAATCATATATAGCACATAAAGCATATAGCATATGCTTTTTTATGTAGCATATAAAGCATATAACAAGACAATGTCAATAGACAGCAATATGTCCAAAGGATGAATTTAGATTATTTTTTAAATACCATACATAGCAACTTGTTTCTTTCTTCCTTCCTTCTTGCTTCCCTTCCTCCCCGCTCCTTTCTTCCTTCCTTTTCTGTTATATGTGACCAAAAAAAAAATTTTTTTTAACCATTAGTTAATTAATTTAGGGCAAGGGGCAGTTTTTGGTTCTTGGGGTTGGGCTTTTTGGCGGTTTCCTTTCGGGCTTGCCTTGTTTGTTGCTTTTTGGCGGGTTGTTCTTTTTTGCTTGGGCCAATGAGGCATGATTGTGGTGTCATTGCACATATAACCTATGGACCAGGTAACAAGATGGCATCTATGACACAGTGAAAAACTCTACCTAGGACCTGGATGAAATGCATGTAATATAGTTTACTTAAGACAGTTTTAGAAGCCATCTAAGGTAATTATCCTGGAGTTTCAGGTGGATGTGGTTTAAATAAGAGCAGCAGCAGATCCAGGTTTTGTGGAGGCTGAAACTCAATTTGGGAGGAAGACTCTACTTAAAAAGAAATAAAACTGACAAATGCAAAACTATAGTCTCTCCCAAGGCCTTAGAAAAGGCTTATGCAAGTAAGGGACTCTAAAGCTTAAGCTTAAGTCTGCCTTTCTCCAATGGGCAACTTTACCCTGACATGGCAGGACCTTATCCTGGACAATCACAGAACCATTGCCATTTCCCTAACACATATCCTCTAAGAGACTCAAAAAGCCACATTTTCTGCTCATCTGTGCCACAGAACATGGGAAAATGATTTAAACAACAATTTTATCAACTCTCCCAAGATGATTACATAACTAGTACCACTCTATCTAGATGCATAGCAAAGAAGTTAATTCACTGCATTCAATAGATGCCTTAATGCAATAGTGCAATAAGGCCTAATTCTCCCACAGAACTAGTTGAGAAAGGGTGCCGTAGCTTCATATCTTCTGTTATTCTTTGCTGAAATTTTATCACTAGACATTACACAATAAAATATATAAGACAAATATGTCAGAATGCTCATTTTTGGTTTCTTCAAAGCCAATTTCTATGAAACTAAGTCATCATTGTAGAGCATGGTCCCAGAAATAGTGTGCTGGCTGGAAAATTACTGCTTGGCTATCACCCATGGGAACATAGGTTATCACCCATGGGAACATAACATTCTAACAATAAGCTTTCTGCTTCTGTACCCCGACTTGCACAACCGACTTGTGGGTTGACAGTTATTAAATAGAAGAAAAATAGACTTTTGTGTTCAGACAGAATGAGTTTAGGGCTTAAAAATCCTGTACCTCTACATTTTGGGTCTCCTTAATTTGGGGTCTGTGTACCCCTGGCAGCCCCAGCTGGCTGAATAAAGAGTGTGTTTCCTATAACTCACTGGTTTCTGGTGGTCCATGTGTCTATTGGGGGCTCGCGGCTACAACAATAGGGCTTACTCAGAGTGGACGCATGTAGGCAGATATGCTCCTCTGGTTAGTATCAGAGGAATAGTATCAATAATTAGGGCCAAGAGAGAAAGATGAGGTCATGAAAAGGAAGTGAGGAAAAGCATCAGGCACCATGGTGGTTAGGAAGGTGATATCAAATCTAAACACAGAGGAAATGTTGCAACCGGTGTGTGCTGAGGACACAGTGAAAGCACACTTCTCTCATTTCCCATGCTGTTCTAATGTTTTCTCTCAAGGAGAACAATCTTTTGATGGACAATCATGAAATGAATATTAGCAAAGAATAGAAACCCACAATTAAAGAAGAGTTTTCAAAGAACATGCCAATCCTCTAAAGAAGATGAAATCTCCTAATCTGGGTAAGTTCCATGTCACCAGTGGGACATAAAGCATAGTTACATATTAGCTATGCCTGAGGGAGAAGACATCTGGGAAGGATTCTCAGAAAAGGCAATGCTTGAGATAAATCTCAGAGATAAATAGAACATTGTAGATGGACAAGGCAGGGTGAAAAGGTAAAGCAGTGTAAACAAGAACTTGCATGGGTATCAGTGATGCTCGAGCAACTGTGAAAGAGGGATTCAGGGCAGGAGGAAAAGATTATACAATGTTCAGAAGAGATAAGATCATTCCACAAAGTCTAAAACAGTTGATCCCAAGGAAGATTCTAAATTGGATTATTGAAGAATGCTTCATGTCTTTCTAGTTCCCAGCATGGCTTAACTCAAAAAGATCACATTCGAAACTAATCTCTCCAAATCCCACAACCTACTATTCATAACTGGTAGTAGCAGAGAGTGTCTGTGTGCTTACAGGAGGGGGAGGGGAGGAAAGAAGAAGAGGGGCATTGGCTAAGGGGCTGCAATGGAAGCTAGTATAACATGATATCGGGGGTAAAAGCAGGTAATGGAAAGGCTATGGCAGTGGGAGATTTTAAGGCCAGATGATTGAGGAAAGAAGAAGAAAAAAATGTGCCAAGTTTCAAAAATGTTTTTAAAAAAGCAGAATACAGTACCAAACATATGGGTCTCAAGATAATAATAGCAAGTGCAATTTGGGATTAAAAATGAGAAGAAGGAGAGAAAGGGGAGGAGACAGAGGAAGCAGGTCCTGAAGAGTTACCCTAAAACACTGGTTCTTAAATTGTGGACCCCAGATGATTATCACACGAGAACTTGTTATAAATACAGATTCTCAGGCCCTGCCCCAGAGCTAGTGAATCAGAAACTCTCAGGTGGGATCCAGTAAGCTGTATTTTAACAAGCCCACTAGGGGATCCTGGCACACACTAAAGTCTGAGAATAGCTTCCCCATTGTATCAGCTGGAGTTTGCACCTTGCTTTAATGGAAATAGGGACCTCGGTCTAACTCCAAAGGCCAGTTTCTGTCTTGACTGATGTATATTAAAGGTTTATATTTAAAAAACATCCACATTTTTTGGCATCATATTTAGATTTCAGGGATCAGACATGGATCCTTTTGTTAAAAATATCTGCTGCAGAAAAGAATGTCATTTTTCTCTAACCACCAAGAGTTACAATGGGCTTTTTATAGCTCTGAAAATAACCTAAAAAGAGCAAAGTTAGTGAACTTGCTGCTGATTCATTTGTACCAACCAATAAAATTTATGAACCATAATCAATTTTACTTCAGCTATTATGTCATGACATTAGGTAATTATTTACAACAATGCTTCACGAAACCTTAACGCACTCAAGTATAAAGGTTGCTATTTGTGTATGTCATAATAGATAATAGGTTTCACAGCATATCCTCTTCTTTTTGGACACAGAAACTTAGAGAACAGAAAGTACACTATAAAACAAAATACAATCTGATTTAGTACACTGATTATTCTCCTAGCAAATCCAATCAGCAAAAGACTAATTGATAAAATAAATAAATAAATAAATAAATGATTTCCTTCTCAAAGGGTTTACGGGTCAGGGTCCAGGATACAGAAAACATGCCAGTTATCTGAAAAGAAAAAGTTCAATATAAAGAATTACTAAGTAGTAGAAGGTGCTCATCTACCAAAATGAGTCCTGAAATGTCAAGTGTTAAAAAAGCAGCTACTATCTGTAGGCTGTGAGAACATAGACAATAAAAGAACCGAGTACCAGGAGAAGACTGCCCCCGACCCCAGGCTGAGTGTCTAACCTCTTCAGAGAGGAAGAAGCTACCATAGCAACATACAGCCTACCTGTGGCTGAAGAACTAGCCAGAGTATAGGCTAGCACTGTTTTGCAGAAGAGCCCACCATTGCTGGGAGATTGTGAGTGGGCTGGAGCTGATCTCTAGAAGTGACACAGCATTGCCAGAAGGTGTAGGCAGGCTAGAGTTGCTCAGATTTGGCTTCTGGGAGATCATGGCCATAGGGCATGGCTGAAGTCAATCTGCACAGCCAGTTGCTAATATCCTGCTCTGAATAATATCTAAAAATTGGAATCTAAAAAAGAAGTATCTTTTTCCTGTTATTGCCTGATGGCCCACACCAGCGCCCCCTACTGGCAGAGAAGCCTAACATTCTCTTAAAGGAAGAAGTGTGAAACGTTTAGAGTCCAGCTGCAGTATCACAAAGCAGGGCAAAGAATGGTGGGTTTGGAGTGAGAGACAATAATTTGATAACTGTATAGCCCACCCTTTGGCTACTCAGCTGCCGTATACACTTTTCTACATGAATTTAGACTTCCACTCAACAACGAAACAGCTCAAGTTTTCCACCCGACATGAGATGTGGTTATTCTTTGTGCATGTGAAAAAGTTCTCACCCTCTTACCAAAATGAGAGATACACAGTTCCAAGAGTTATTGTAATTACTGTATTGTAATTCAACCATAGACCCACTGAATAATCTGTTTTCTAAGGCTAAATTGTAAATTTAATCTTCAAAATTTTTTATGTAAAATAATAAATGAGAGAAAATCACTAATATATACAAATAAATGCATACACTCAGCCAGCAAATAGAAAATATACAAAGCTACTACAGACCTTGTTTCCGTAATTGACTATGCGGCTATAGTTGATATCTATGACTTTTTTCTTCTAATGTCTTTTCCATATTTCCGTTGTTCTTAGGAAAAATATCAGCTGGCTGGGGCTCTTTACCAGTTGGAATAATCCAAAATTTAATTCCCGAAGAGTCTATATTCTCAATAATCTTGTTTTATTCATTCATTCATTTATTTATTTTGGGTTGTTGAGTTTTTCATTAACCTTAGAGCATGAAAATACTAAGAGGTTTGATAGAATCACTATTTTGTCTGCTGGTGGAAGAGTTCCCTCCTGGAACTAAGTCCTATAGACTAGCAGAACTCAAAATTACTGGGACATGAAGCAAAAAAATTTAAATGTAAATTTAAAAAATCATGAAAATACTGAAAGAAAACATGGGTGAATTCCTCTTTACCCTTGGTGTAATGAAAGACTTCCTAATTGTGACTCAATATCAGAGACAATAAGAAAATAATTGAATTACATAAAAAAAATTTTCAAATTTGCATGACAAAAAATTGTAAACGAAGACAAAACATAACTGACAAATTGGGAGAAATATT